>NC_048304.1:106010276-106140680 GCF_013100865.1 Trachemys scripta elegans | reverse complement strand
GGAAGCAGGGGAGGGGGCAGAGACTTTGGGGAAGGGGCGGAGTTGGGGCGGGGCTGGGGGCGGGGGCGGGGTCCCGTGGAGTGTCCTCCATTTGGAGGCACAAAATATGGTAACCCTAGCCAATCATCGTCTAGCCCCACGCCCTGGGGCAGACTGCAGTATCAGCCTATTCATCACTGGCAAGGCTGGGTTTGAACCTGCTGCCTTTGCCAACCCTGGGCTGCCCTCTGCAACCCACAGTACCTATTAGACTTACGGTAGGCCGCAGCCTGTGGCTTTCCAGGCTGGAGCTCCCCGGTTCCTCTGCCTTTCCCCAGCCCTGCTCCACTCAGGTACCCTGTCTCTACGCCCTGCAGCCAGGCCCTTCTCTCTCTGAACACAGAGAGACTGTTTGGCCTCTGGCTCACAGCCTTTTCATACAGGCTAGCTGTGGCCTGATTGGGGTGTGGCCCAGCTGTGGCCACTTCTCCAATCAGCCCAGCTTTTTCCCCTGCCACAGCCCTCTCCCAGGGCTGTTGTTAACCCTTTCAGGCCAGGAGCGGGTGACCACCCCGCTACATTTACATATATATAAATTGTTCCCAGACTGAAATGTTCTCTACGAAGTCCCAGCCTATGACAGTTTTTTTTTTACTGCTAAATTATAAGCCTCTGAATTCAAGGGTGAGAACATGCCACTCTGATAATAACAACTCATCAATTCATTTAACAGTTTCGAGGATCGAGATAGAGAGATTGGGGCCAGTCCTGAAAACTCTTCTTGCTTGTGCAAAATCGTTGGTGACCCCTCAAGTCGACGATGATCTTTCACGGGTTTTATTTTTCGTGAGTCCTTTGGTGACTGAGGAGTCCAATCTTTGAGCCACAGGCTCATTGGCAGATGTTGCAGGTGGTGTTGGAAGTCAGGGTTGGGCCGCGATGGCTGCGTGATGGTTGTCTTTCCTTTATTTTCTGGTGTTTTTCTGTGACCAGGGCAAGGCGATTTTCCTCAAAAGTGGACATTCCCTCTCTGACAAGTCTTCGCTAGTTACCTTATCCTGGGCTGCTGTCTCCCAGTGTGCGGTGTCGATGCCAGATCTCTTGATGTTTATCTTGCGGATGTCTTTAAAGCGTTTATTTTAGCCTCCCGTCTCCTTTGGTGAGCTGGGCATACAGCAGTTGTTTTGGTAAGCGTACATCAGGCATGCGCACACAGTGCTGGATAATCAGGGCCTCAACACTGAAGATGTTGGCCTCTGTGAGGACACTGACATTAGTGCGACAATCCTCCCACTTTATGTTGAGGATCTTCCAAAGAAAGTTGCTGGTGCTGGTGTTCCAGGTTTTTAAGGTGTTTTCTATAGGTCACCCAAGTCTCACAACCATAGAGGAGAGTTGGGATTACCCCCGCTTTATAAATTAAAAGTCTAGTGTGTGTTCTGATGTTGTGATTGTTGAACACCCAGTGAGACAGTCTGCTGAATGCAAGGCTGGCACAGCGGATTCTGTACTGAATCTTGACGTCTGTGTCTGCCCTCTGTGAGAGATAGCTGCCAAGATATGCAAAGTATTCTACATTTTCCAGTTCTTCTTTGTCGATGTAGATCTTCCTTGCTGGGTCTGATGATTGACCGGGGACTGGCTGGTCGAGAACTTTTGTTTTGCCAATGTTCAGAGTTAGCCCTAGGCTTTTGTAAGCTTCAGAGAAGCAATTAAGGGCTATTTGTAGATCCTCCTTTGAGTGTGCAACTACAGCACAATCATCTGCGTACTGGAGTTCGGTTATTGTTGCCGATATTACTTTAGTTCTGGCATGGAGACGAGAAAGGTTGAAGAGGTTGCTGTCAGTCTGATATTGGATGCCAAGGCCCTGTGGTAGACGGCCTTGGGTTAATGTTTTCATAGCTGCTAAGAAATTGGAGAAAAGTGTGGGTGCCAATACACAACCTTGTTTTACTCCAGTTCGGAAGACAAAGAGCTCAGAGGTAGATCCACTGCACAGGGATGGAGGCAGTGATCTGGTCCTGAAGGAGTCTTACAATGGTGATAAATTTGCTTAGGTAGCCAATAGTCCTTTGTCAATTGATCAGTGGGACTATTTGCATATGGATTTACTCTCATGAGTAAAGGTTTGTATCATCTGCACTGTAGTACCTATTTCCCAGCCAACTCCCATTTTCCATTTTTTATCTGTTGTTAGTTGATCATATTGTCTATAAGGCCCAGATCCTGCAAAATGTTACTCACCCGAGTAATCTTTTCTCACCCAAGTAGCTTCATTGAAATCAACAGGCTTCTTTGACAGAGTACAGTCTACTCAGATGATTAAGGAGTTTGCAGGATCTGACCTTTATTCTGTATGGAAAAAGTCTTTTTGAATCATAAAACTCTGTTCTTTGGGGGGAAATTATTTTTAAAACAGTATATTTGTAAAACCAGCTCTGGTTTTCCTTTAGCTTTTCTAGCCTAAAAGCCCACATGATAATATGGTTTATGTAGGAGTTAAAACATCCTTCTGTGAAATCAATGTTCAAAAGGCATTTGCTTTTCCCTTTCATTTTTCAGCTGGTAGATAATTGCAGAATATCAAGCAAGTCAAATGCAATACATCTAATGTAGTTCTATATAATTATAAACAGTATCATATCAAAGGGCTATGGTACTGCATGCTTCCTTAGTTCCTTTGTCAATCTGGTCTTCTTAAACCATTCATGACATATGTTAGATTGCAAGTTCAATCTTTTCTTTTAATTCTCTAGTTTCAAAACTGAACAAATCAAAACAATATCTGAAGAGGGAGAGGGAGGTTTAGTAGTGACTGAAATGTGAAATAGAGGAGCTAATAGCATTTGATCTTTGTAAAGAAAATTATGTACATTTTTTAGCTTACTTAACAAATCATAACAAAATAATTCATATTAGATTTTTTGAAGTTCCCTTTTCACATACGTGCATGCCATGAAGAAAAAGAAGATGTTAGAAAACACTGTCTAGATGAGATATTAAAAGTATTTCCCTCAGGTAACATCCAGTGGGTTAATACTGTGTTTTATTGTAACCACTAAAAATATAAAACATTTATAGTTAGGATTTTGTGTGAATGTTGTAACTTACATTCTACCCTAGAGTACTTAGTGGTCCTCTGTACCTAAATGGCTGGGATTGGAAGGATTAGATTTTTAGTGGTAAATGTCTATTTCGCTGTACATACACAAACCAATGAAAAATATTTCCATCATTAATAATCAAAATTTACAGATAGGCAAAGTCAGAAAAATGCTCCTTGAGAACCTATTAGAGTTTGATTTAAGGATATTTACCATGTATATTCTGATATGTTATTAATTTGTGTTTAAACAGTTCTACAGCTTTAACTTTTGAATCTCAACATCTACAATCCTTAAACACTTATTGTCTAATCCCTCCATTGTCTGACCTCCCCATAATTTCCCACAACTGTGAAAATTTAAAATCAATAAAAAATGAAAACAATGCTTAAAAGTAAACATCAACGTTATTTTTTTTTAAATCTCCCAAGCCTATGTATGGCTATCTACATCATGTCATCTGAGCCCTGACATTCAGCACTGCTGAGTGGACTGACATGGGATACATACTGTAAGCTGTAGTATTTCAGAAATAGTATGTAAATCTTGTAATTGCAAACTGTCCCATGATGCATATGTACAAACAGGTGGAGCTACGGTTGTGCAGGCAAACTTAACAGTGTAATTTTACTATATTTGAGTGGTCACCCATGCAGCCTTTACATTCTCTTAACGAAGGGACAAATCCTGAGTTCCTTATTCAGAAGAGACAGAGGTATACTCTATTTAAAACCACTTTAATGAATTATTTTAACTGTGGTAAAATGTGTTCCTTCATAAAAATTGTAATGAAGTATAAATTATGTACTCACTTGCATTCTACCTTCTCAAAATGGAGAGTACCTTCTTCATTGCATCACTTTAGAACCTAAACACAGACACATTTGATATTGACCTATCTTTTTTTCCCCTTACAAACAAAATCCATCTCTCCTCTTCCCCATTAAAACTCCATTCTCCATATTCTCTCTCAAAAATCCCATCTCTCTCTTCCCCACCTTCAGTTCCATCCCATGCTGCTTCACCACCTGATTTACCCGTGGCTGCAGAACCAAGAAGACAAAAGACAAGTATCGAGATAGATATGAGTGTATCTTGGAGGAGGAAAGAGGGGGTGAAGTCCTAAGGAAGCCAAAAGCCTGTTTATTTGTCTTTGTGAGTTTGCTGTCAGGTTGGGGAGCCAGGAGAGCAGTGAACGGATGCAAGATCTTTATCTGGGGGTCCTGGGCTGTGTAATTCAGGTGAGACTTTCAGAAGCAGTGATAAGTAGCAGCACCCAGCACAGGGTATAATCATGTCCTCTCTGCTTCATATATGCTGCTCAGAAATGAAACTCTGATGTTGGGATATCAGCAGGGACAGACTGCACTGCTCATCGGATACCTCTTCTTCCTTCCCTACATTGCTTTGAACTCCCAGCCAGTGGCTGCCCAAAAATGCTGTTCCTTGAGAGAGATTTCACAGCTTTTAGGGATAATTCTTCAGTAAGGAAGTCTCTGTGGGTTTGCTGAGGACAATGCCGTGCAGTGTGGCCATCTCCTGCCATCACCATGAAACCTACATAGTTCTGGTGAGGCTTCCGGGGGAACAGCAGAAGCGGGAGCATGGCACAGAGCTATTGTCCCTCCTTTCATCACCTTAACATTGGTTTCTATTGGGTTTTGCTCCCTCTACTCATATTAGCAGAGGAAAAATCATGTTTCATTGAGGGGAGAATATATCTCTTAAATTATATTTTCAATGCAGAAGTGAGAGTCTGTGAAATTTATGCTTTACCCATAAACCAAAATTCAAGGCAGCAGAAAATGGCTGTTAGCAAAGCTATGGCTCCAGTTCGAAAGGAGAAATACTTTCTTACAGGCATGTCTCTTGCTTTGGTTTGGGTATTTCAAAGGAGGTTCACAGAAACTCCTCCTCGAAGAACGCAAACTAGCATGTGGTTAGAATTACCATAAGAATGGGTTTGTATTCAAAAATCAAATGTGGCTGTGGTGTCTTTCTTGATCACCATGTGGCCAACAGTCACAATTTGCTGCCCTCCTGCAACAGCAACACTATGAACGCATCAAAGAAAAATGCTAGCTCTCATATTTCTATCCTTTTTTTCTGATTATAAAAATAGATTGTACAGAGGTAAAAAACAAAAACAGGGTGTGACCTTTAAAGCCTCCAGCATACTGCTTGTCCCTTCTGAAAATCAGACGCAAAATTAATGGGCCTGATTCTCTTTTTGATTACATTGGTTTTATGTACGGCTGTCGATTTATCGCAGTTAACTCGTGTGATTAACTCAAAAATTAATCACGATTAAAAAAATTAATCACCATTCTATTCTATTATTAACAGTGTGATTAATCGCAATTAATTTTTTAATCGCTTGACAACCCTATGTTTTAATCGCTTGACAACCTTAGTTTTATGCTAATGTAGCAAATACTATTGATTTCAGTGGGTTACTCCTGATCCACATGGTGGGAGGGGGGGGGAATAAGCCCATTCTGAGTTAAAAATGCATTCTCTGAAGTTTTTTAAGCAAGTCATGTTACAATGTAGCTTTGCAGATGGAGCCCTGGAGTGGAATTCAAAAGACCTGGATTCTGTTCCTGGCCCGGTCATTGGCCTGCTAGTGACCTCAGGCAAATCACTTCATCTCTCTGTGCCTCAGTTGCCCCATCTTAAAATGGATCTGATACCCCCACTGCTGTAAAATGCTTTGAGTTCTACGAAGAAAAGCGCTATATAAAAGCTAGGTATTATTAATTATTATTATTATTATATTACAATTAAAGCTCATATTCTATTCTTTACCTGCCCGGTTTATATGCAGTAAGTGCTATACAGGTCTTGACAAAGTGGCTAAATCACGACCATGCCAGTGTTTTCTGCAGTACCTAGGGACAATGCCATGAAGCACATAACCAACAGTGGGGACCAAAATCTGCTCATCTCTACCCTAGTGAGTAAATTCCATTGCAATAACTGAGCTTTATATTAGTGTAGGTGAGAAAGCAAGATTTGGCCTTGAATCTTAACCCATAAAACAGGGATGTTCACAGACAGCAAAATCAGACCCTTCGTATTGTATGAGCCTGGTTTGTGATGGTGAACTGTATTATACATTCCAAAGTATGTGTTTTTAATTATGGTTAATACCTCATTAAAACTTAAATAGGCCCAAATGTACATCTGCATCACATTACATCCGTATAGTGGGGAAGCGGCCCCTACGGTAGGCACCATTTTCTGAACATGAACTAATTACACTTGTTTATATATATGGTTAGTTTTTAGCTTTTTAGCTTACTTTTTATTATCCTTTTTGCATTTATATATTACAAAGCTCATTCACATTATTTAAAAAAAAAAAACAGCAAATTTCCTTCTAAGATGGCTCAATTTTGTAAAATCCAATCAAGCTAAATTAGTCAGCCCTTCAGCTAAAGCCTGTTGTCCCTGGTCAAAAGATGGTAAAATTCATTTAAAAGTATAACAGTAATTAACAAGGTTTGCTAGGATTCTCTTATGTAGCATCTCTTAGCATAAGAGAGCATTACATGTGGGAACGCCTACAGTAATGAGTAGTCTGTGTAGTTCTTCAAACACACACCAGTGTAAATATAAATATTGGCAGTTGTACATAGAACAGAGAAGTCGGGCTGTCAGAGTTAAGGATGGGTGAACCAGTCAGAAAAAATAAGAACTCCCTCTTCCTCCCCTCAACTATTTGGCCATTTCTAGAACTGACAGTTAACCAAACCACGTAGAAATTCTGAATTGTCCATTAACTGCCTCCATTACTTTTCATTTCCATATATCCTGTGCTCTCCTAAGTTCAGGTCTAAGTGAAAACAGTGCCACAAGAATATCTCCTCTTGTGGTATTTCCAGCCCAACCTGAAGCAGGAACTATCAGGAACCAGGCAAGAAAACGTGGTCTCACAAGATCCTCAGACAAATCTTGCACATAGACTAAGATAAGTAGCACAGCTGAACCTCAACTCTGAGGGCCAGCTCCTCAGCTGGTGTAAACAGACATAGTGCAAGTGCAAAAAGCATCTCCTGCTAATGGCTTCAACTCATCTCAAGCTCTGCTTCTCTCTAGAAGGTAAGAAAAATAGTAAGCACATGCAGACTAGAAAGAGGATTCTTGAAGCATGACAAGAAATATCATGTATCCTTGGTTATAAATAGAAGTGCATTAGCAAAGTGAAATAAACAACATGAACAAGCTGATGAGGAGCTGACAGTATTAGCATATAATCATTCACATTTAAAGTCAGCATGCTCACATGAATTTGCAATGTGTACACATGTGGAAAGTGCTCTTAGCTGCTCCAATGCTTCCTCTGCCCCAATACTTCCACAGTGAAGAGTTTGTTCCCAGAAGGAAACAGGCCAATTCCAGAGGAAGGATCAGGCCCTCACAATGTGTCAAAAGATCACTTTTGGCAAGGGCATGGGGATTTGCTTTCAGTAGTCCCTGAGAGTCTCCTATTACTTTTGGGGTCTGGGCAGAGCTGGATTAATTCAGGGGTTTTAGGGGCTGCAGCCCAGGGCCTCAGGTTAACGGGCGCCCCACAACAGGCCCGCCAACAGGGGGGCAAAGGAGACAATTGCCCAGGGTGATTTAAAAGGGCCCGGGGGCTCTGGCCGCCAGCGGCAGCAAAGTAGGGCTAGGGCAGCTTTCTGCCCATCCTTGCCTAGCCACTCCCAGAAGTGGCCAGCATGTCCCTGCGGCCCCGGGGGCGGGAGGGTCTCCGCGCGCTGCCCCCGCCCCAAGCGCCAACTCTGCAGCTCCCATTGGCGGGGAACTGCAGCCAATGGGAGCTGTGGGGGCGGTGCCTGCAGGCAGTGGTGCACCACGGAGACTCCCCCCCCCTCCAGGAGCCACTGCCAGAGGGGTGTACTGGTCGCCTTTGGGAGCTGCCCCAGCTAAGGGTCGACCCTCTGACCCCCTCCTACAGCCCCACCCCCTGCCAAGCCTAGACCCTGCACCCCCTCCCACACTCAAACTCACTCCCAGAGCCCGCATCCCCCCCACAAAATCTAATAGACCCAGGCCCACAGGAGAGTTAATCCGGCCCTGGGTCTGAGAGATAAAATGCAGCACAAGAGGAAAAGAACTTTGAGCTAAATCTTGAGAGCTGTAAATGCTGAGCTTCTCTCAGGATCAAGATCTTTGCTACTGGGATGGTAAAGCAGCAATAGTGAGGGTGGTCAAGGGTTGGGATATTGCAGAGGGCAGAATAGAAGTTTCACTGAAGATTGTGTTACCAGGACTTACTGGGATCTGAAGAAAAAGTGTTTTTTAGAGTGGGAAGGTGTAGTGGGGTGGCTGCCCCACTCCAGTAAAGAGAGGTTACAAGCAGCCCTGGAGAGGGCTGTGGCAGGGAAAACGTAGGCTGATTGGGAAAGCAGCCACAGCTGTGACCAGCTTAATCAGGGCCCAGCTGGCCCTTATAAGAGGGCTGTGGGCCAGACCCTAAGTCTCTCTCTCTCTCTAGCAGTGGAGAGACGAAGGATCTGGCTGCCTGGGAAAGAAGGGTACCTGAGGTGGAACAGTGCTGGGGAAGGACAGAGGGAGCTGGGGAGCACTAGCCTGGAAAAAACCCAGGCTGCAGGCCTTGAAAAAGCCTATGAAAAGGTACTGGGGCTGCAGAGGGGCAGCCCAGAGTTAGGCAATGGTAGCAGGTCCTAACTCCCTTGCCGATGATGAGTGGTTTACAGACTGCAGTCTGCCCCAGTGAGTGGGGGCTAGATGATGACTGGCAGTAGCCATTGAGGCAAGGTGGGTTTAGAGGGTTGGGGGTTCCCCAGGAAGGGAGACCTAGAGTGGGGAGGTACTGCTGGGGCAGAACCCCAGGGTAAAGTACACTGGGGTCTAGGAGGGAGATGGGGGGCCAGGGTTAAGTGAGCCACCGGCCTGCAGAAGGTGCTCCAGAGCTGGTGAAGAGCTAATTCCCAGGATGACCAGCCGGAGGCACTATGCCAGTGAGTTGTTGCTTTGTTACAGAAGGAAATGGAAGGAAAGTGCAGCAAGGAGATAATCCAAAGGCTGCTGGGGCTTTGAGTGAAATTCAGTGGGAGCAGAGTGAGATGAAGGTAAACTGGCTTGATATGGAGTCAGGTGGGTTCTCGGTTTCACTGGATATTTGGTCAAAATTGCTTGTTTCATGGAGTCATGCTGGGAATCCGGCTACATAAGCCGGATCATCAAAGATCACAACAACAGGCTTTGATGGGGTAAGGTGAAGTTTCTTGGGCAGAATATTGTATTGGGGGGGCTAGGAGAGGTGAGATCAAGTTAGAGCCTCTGGGTGAAATCCTTGCTCCACTGAAATCAATTAGAGTTTTGCCAGGGACTTCAGTGGGGTCAGGCTATCATCCTCTATGTTTGGAGAATATTAGTGCTTGAAAGACAAGGGAAAATAGACATGGAGTGAAGGGACAGTTGTGTTGTTGTTTTTTTTCTATTGAAAGTCCTTCAGGATCTATTTTTCTTTCAGTTCCAGATAGATCCCCATGTTTTCAACATTTAATGTTGTTCTATACAAATTCACTACACCTAAAGGGCCTTATTCCGATACCCTAATTGACATTGATTACCATGTGTCTCCTTGCAGAGCAAGGTACTCAACATGAAGACTAGCAGAATCTGGCTCTTAATGAAAATGAGCCAGATTCTGCTCATGATTGCAACACCTGTTAGCTATGATTATTCTTTCTAACAGTGCCCACCAAGTGCTCAAGAGTTCACAGTGTAAAAGGGGTTCCATTAGTGAAACCAAGAATCCAAAATCAAACTCTTGTTTATTGAAGTAGCAAAATTTCATCCATAAACAAGAAGAGTAAATTAAGAGCAGATAGCATCCTAAAGAGGCCCTTCCCATCTTTTTATGAGGATTTCTGTTCAGAAACATAACACATACAAGGAAAAAAGAGAAACCTCAAACGAATAACCTTGAATTCCCACAGGAAGAAGAAATACTTGAGGCAATCTCTGTTTCAACAATGGAAAGGAGCCAACCTCACCTGGATTCCCAATAAAATTCTGTAAGAAGTGAAGGGGGAGGGGGGAGGGGAAACAGGACACATAATGCAGTCTTTCAGTGTGGCAATTTACTTCTATCACTGGGATATGCCATTATATCACTTACCTTAAAGGTTGAGAAAGATGAAGGAAGGCACCTTGCAGATACATATATTGATCAGAGAAGACTGTAAAATCTTTGGGCCAAACCCTGTGGTCTTTAAATCCATCAAATCTCTCTGATAGAACAGCACATGCTCATGCTCTTCTGCTAAGTCATACTCACATCAGGTTCCTGAACCCCACCCAGAGCTGCAGAACTATGTTCCCAGAGTTGCTCTGAGGTTACATCAGATCTATCAAGTTAGGTCAGATTAGTTCCAATCTAGGAGTATAAAACAGATTGAAATTGGGGACAGAGATAGAGGGATCCTGAAGGGATATTTTAGGAAAAGCCAAGTCTAGACCTGAGGTTTATATTCTGTCAGTTGTTGCCAGTAAGGCCAAACCCAAGGAAGAGGGTGAGTCTGGAATTTGTAGTGTACATATATTTAAACATTTAAGCAGGAGATCTACCTGCTTACACACCCATTGAAGTCAATGAGAGCTTTGACTGGTTAAGAATAAGCATATTGGCATGTTGTGGTAATATACGCTACAGTGTTCAAAATTAAACTTCTCAAACTAATATGCCTGAACCAAGTGGGCTTCATTAAAATAATGCATTTGGACAAAATTAGATTCCTAACAGACATCATTCAAAGTAACAAAAACTAGTCATTAGACCTAATTGTCTTGTCAGTTACATTTTGTAACTTGGGAGTTACTGAAACCAATTGGATTCTATTTGTATAGGCTGTATCTGTACATTTATCTGCATTAGTTCATGTGACTTGTACTTTAGGGGAGTTATACCATATGTTCATTTGAATGACCATTAATAAAAAGATCTACTAAAAAGTTCTCTTCCTCTGGTGAAAATAAAACCCACTCCTATGGGAGAACACAAGTGGGAAACTGAGACATGACATGTGGTGCTAGAAAGGATGGTCTTGTGGTTAAGACACTATAGATTGGAGCTCAGGAGAGCTTGGGAAAGTCACTTAATCAGTTTGTGCCTCAGTTCCCCATCTGTGAAATGGGGATAATATTTCTCTTCTTCAGAAGGGGTTGTGAGGCTAAATACTGGGGAAATGCTTAGATACTAGGGTGATGATGGTTATGTATCAATGTGGATAGTAAGAGAAGAAACTTTCCTCATTCTCTCCCCCATTTACTGTTCCCATCTTTCAATTTCCTTTCCCTCTTTAGCATCTCATTCTCTTCTTCCTTCAGAAGCAACATTCCACTTTGTCATCCTGAAACTCAACAAGGAGACCGGGGCACTCTCTTCCTTTGAATCCTTAAAGTGTGCTGATCAGTGAAACCAATGAAGACTTTTGGTTTTTCACTATAATCGTGACCTGTTTTTCAGTACCCAGATCAGTGTGTATTTACACATAGAGAAACACATAAGCAAAACAGATATGCACAAGCAAATCCCTGATTTGCACACATGTGACCAGAGAAACACATCTACCCCTGTGAATGCACGTCAAGAATTTAAGCATCTGTCTGGGTACTGATAATCACATCCTTAATTATCCAAGGGATTTATGTTAACAACTGCTTAGCTACACTGCCTTCTCTAACGGTACTGCAGTTAATAAATAATTAAATTCCATCAAATGTATTACTATACATATCACTTTAATATCATTTTCAATTGTTTCAGTACAATCCTCAACCTTTCAGCAGCTCTCGTTCACAATCCCATATTACTGATTAGCTTCATCAGCTACAAATGACAAGCTGTCTGATGCTGCT
The DNA here is from genome assembly GCF_013100865.1 of Trachemys scripta elegans. Lineage (NCBI taxonomy): Eukaryota > Metazoa > Chordata > Testudines > Emydidae > Trachemys > Trachemys scripta. Next base: position 106,128,699 of record NC_048304.1, on the reverse strand, counting down.
GTCTCTAATGCATGTGCTTTCTCTCACACATTATCTCATTAGAATAACAATGAATGCCATATCCTAGTCCCTGCCAAATATGCTTTAAGCTTTGTGAAATACCAGCTTTATGGCAAAAATAGGATCTTTGCAGGATCAGAACCCACACATGTGTTTAAAATTGATGAAACAACTGCAACAGGTTTAAAAAAGATGAGCTTGACCCTCAAAATTCAGAACTAGTTCCCATATTTGGGGTGCTTGGAAGCAGGATTTTGGCTCAACCTATGCTAGAGGCAAGGAACTAGTAGTGAAATTCAGATCTGATTTCCAGATTGGAAGCCTTGGGGTCTTTGATCTAGATTCCAGTCTCTCTCTAGTATTTAGTAACCTTAATTTCAAATGTTAAAAACAAACAGCCAAATTCTGTTGGGGGTACACAAGTGTATCTGGGGCTAGAACTCTGTCCAAAGTGGGTAGATAAAAGCCCAGATCTTCAGCTGCTCTATATCCATTGAATTTAAAGGAACTGCACCAAATGTCACCAGGTGAGAATGTGGCCCAATATGAATAGAACATGAATCCAAAAATCAAACAATCTGTATTATTTTTAGGGGGAGGGGAGGAAAATAGTGAGAAAGAAGAGATCTCTGTTTTTAAACTAACATTCCTCATTTCAAGAAACAAGTAAAGGTAAAGTCCATTATTGAAGACATATACCTATTAGTTGGGGAGGCTGAGCCTGAGGGCAGCAATTCTTGTTAATATTACTTCACCCAGGGTCACATTTTTGTAAAGCAGAGATTGAGGCCCATGTTTTCAAATACTCATCCGCCTGCCCAGTCACCAGATTTGTGGGCGCAAATGCATGTGTATGCTTCTGTGGGCCAATATGCGCATTTTCTTGTAGTCTTTAGCTTTTACTGTTATGTCAAAATATTAGCTGAACTTTTCAAGGAGAGACACGTAGCGAACACGCACGTCCTTTTACTGTTTGTTCACAAGGGACTCATTTCACCTGTGCTACCAAAGAGTTTTCAGGAATGTTAAACTTAATGGTACTTCATTTGATCTACCTGTGATGAGCCTCCACTGATATGGGAATGTTTGTAAATTATGGAGCATGATCAACATAGGCCTGCTCCTGCTCCCGGCAAAAGAAGCTCAGAATCTGTCACACTGCAATCTGAAGAAGGATGGATTTATGGATAAGGCACTAAGAAGATCTGAATTCGAATCCCAGCTCTGCTAAGGGCTTCCTGCATGGCCTTGGCCAAGTCACTTTACTCCTCTGTATGGTCCCCATCTGTAAGGATGGAATAATATTCCTTTTTTACCACCCTCTGTCTGATTTATCTATTTAGATTTTAATCTTCCCAAGACAGGAACAGTCTCTTACTCTATGTGTATAGTTCCTAGCACAACAGTGCCCCAAGCTCAATGGGGGCCTTTAGACAATATAGATAATAATAATCTCCTAGGAGTCAATTGTAAACCCCTTTCTTCCACTGGGGAGCAGTTACTCGCACAGGCAATCTCAGTGCCTTCAATTAGTCTCTTCATGTAAAAATAAAAAATATATGGAGATATACCTATCTGATAGAGCTGGAAGAGTCATTGAGTCCAGTCCCCTGCTTTCATTACCAGGACCAAGTACTGTCCCTGACAGTTTTTTTTTTCCTCCCACAGATCCCTAAATGGCCCCCTCAACGAGGGAATTCACAACACTGGGTTTAGCAGGCTAATGCTCAAACCACTGAGCTATCCCTCCACAATCTAGTGCCTAGGGATTTAGAGAGAAGACTGCAGAAATGTGAGCTAGCTGAAGGCATTTGGAGGGCCAGATTCTGATCCCTTAACTCATGCTAAGTAGCATCTTACTCCACCGGCAGCACCGTTGATTTCAGTGAATTATTTAGCCTGAAGAGCTCTAAGGTAATTGAAGGGTGAGAGGCACAATCTATTCTTTCTTGCACCGATAGTATCTTTGTACAATTAACCATTTTAACTGTCAATGGGAAATGATTGTTTCCAGGTAGGCATGAATTCTTTTCCATATTCCTTTGTTACAATGAACTTATGTATTTTCCCCCCATCATCTGTTTTAATTCTTATAAAATTTTAAGAAGAGAGCTGTGACACCCTGCCTTAAAATCTCCCACTCTTCCTCAGACGCTGGTCTCCTAACTAGGAGATACAAGATAATAATGATAGAAAACTTGCTTCCTTTTGATTAGAAGGCTCAACAGTGCAACAATATTACCTGCCAACATATGTATTATGAGATACTGGACTAGGTGTATTCCACAAACAAAAGATTTGCAGCTGCAATCAGTGATACAAATATTGCGAAACGAATAATGGCAGCCAGAGGATAATCACAGTCCTTTTTTAAGAGACTGAGCGCATTTGCTGACTTATTTACTTCCCTCAAAGCTATGTTATGAATAATCGTATGAGTTTAGGGGAATGGTTGAAGAATCCAAAATCTACTAATATGGTTGAAGAATCCAAAATCTACTAATATAAGGAGTTAAGAATGGAAGAATGTCCTTGTTTACAAGTTTACAAGTGTTTACACTTGTTTACAAGTGATAAAAGGTGTAACCTGGATTCTGTTTGTTTATTGCTTTTGTTGTCTTTTTTTTTTCCACTTTCAATGTTTGTTTGCTTGTCTCACAAAGGAAGAAAGAAACTGGAGTATTTACTTAAATCATAACCATTAAGTGCTAATATGCTGCTGTGAATCATATTTTGGCATTTTAACTCATGATTAATCATTTTGATTTTTGAAGTGGGGGGTTCCATTAAACAAATAAAAATTCCCGCTCATTGCTCTCCCATATTTTGTGTCAAAACATTTTTTAACAAGGAAAGACTCTCCTAACACTCTCCCCTTGAAACACCTGTACTTTTAGGGAATGGGAATTCATACACACACACACGCACGTTCTGAATGTTTTATATCATTAAAGGCTTAGCTCATAGGGGAGGTCGTTTACAGGGGAAGTGAAGGCAGCTATAAAAATAAAAGAACAGTACAACAAATGGAAGGGAAAGGGGAATGTAATATTAAGGAATATAAATCAAATGCTAGGAATTGTAGAAAACAGATAGTGGAAGCAAAAGAACACAAGAAGATATCTATAGCCAACAGAGTTAAGGACAATAAGAAAGAGATTCTTAAGTATATTAGGAACAAAAATCCTAACAGTGGTTGGTATTGGTCTATTGGAGGGATCAGCAACCTTTGGCATGTGGCCCATCAAGGTAAGCACATCCCTCGGCCCGCGCTGCTTCCCGCAGCCCCCATTGACCTGCAATGGTGAACTGCAGCCAGTGCGAGTGGCGATCGGCCGAACCTGTGGACGCTGCAGGTAAACAAACCACCCCGGCGTGCCAGAGGCTTACCCTGATTGGCCTCGTGCCAAAGGTTGCCGATCCCTGGTCTATTGCTAGATGGAAATCGTAGAACTGCCAATAACAATTCAGAAAAGGCAGAAGTATTCAATAAATATTTGTTTTGTATTTGAGATGAAAAGCAGATGTGTAGTCATAACATATGATGATCATTGATGAAACACTTTCCTTTCGAACAGTAACTCAGGAGGATGTTAAACAGCAGCTACTAGTGTTAGAAATTTTAAAATCAGCAGGCCCAGGTAATTTGTAAGTAAGAGTTTTAAAAGAGCTGACTGAAGAGTTTATTGATTCATGCTAATTTTTCAATAAGTCTTGAAACACTAGAAACGTTCCAGAAGACTGAAAGTAATCTAATGTTGCACCAATATTTAAAAAGGATACACAATGACTATCTGGGTAATTATAGGCCTGTCAGCCTGACAAAATAACAGAATGGCTCATATTGGACTCTATTAGTAAAAAATTAAAGGGGTAATATAATTAGTGCCAATCAACATAGGCATATGGCAAATAGAGCCTGTCAAACTAACTTGATATCTTTTTCTGATGAGATTACAAGTTTGGTTAATAAAATTAATAGCATTGATGTAAAATACTTAGACTTTTGTATGGCATTTGAGTTGACATTTTGATACAAAACTAGAATAATACAAAATTAACATGACATACATTAAATGTATTAAAAACTCACTTACGGACAGGTTTCAAATGTAATTGCAAACTGGGAATCATCAAGCAGGTGTGTTTCTAGGGGGTCCTGCAGGGATAGGTTCTTGGCCCTACGTTATTTACAATTTTTATCTATGACCTGGAAAAAACAGGACAGGTCACTGATCCAGAACAATCTGGATCACTTGGTAAGCTGGGTGCAAGCAAACAATGTGCATTTCACTTTGGCCAAATGTAAAGTTATGCATTGAGAAACAATGAAAGTAGAAAGGATGAGAGACTCTAACCTGAGAAGCAGTGACTCTGAAAAAGAGTTGGGGGCCATGGTGAATAATCAGCCGAACATGTGCTCTCTGTGTGGTGCTGTGGCAAAAAGGGCAATCTTGGGGTGTATAAGCAGGGGTATATCAAGTAGGAGTAGGGGGAGTTATATTCCATCTGTATTTAGCATTGGTGTGACCATTACTGGAATACTATGTCCATTTTTGGTGTCAACAATTCAAGAAAGATGTTGATAAATTGGAGAGGGTTCAGAGAAGAGCTGGAAGAATTATTAAAAGATTGGAAAACATGCCACATAATGATAGAGCAGCTGGAGTCTATCTATTTAACTTAACAAAGAGAAGGTTAAGGGGTAACTTGATCACAGTTTATAATACATGGAGAGCAAAAATATGGGTTCTTCATTCTAGCAGAGAAAGGTGTAACATGACCCAATGGTTGGAAGTTGAAGCTAGTACGTTTTTAACAGTGACCGTAATTAACCATTGGAACAATTTACCAAGGATCATGGTGGATTCTCCATCATTGGCAATTTTTAAATCAAGATTAGATATTTTTAAAAAAATATATGTTCTAGTCCAAACAGGAATTAATTCAGGGAGGTCCTATGGCCAGTGTTATACAGGAGATCAGACTAGATAATCCCAGTAACCCCTTCTAACTTTATAATCTATGACTAGTAATGAGTCCCTATAAATAGATGGAGCCTGAGGGGCAGATCATCAGCTGGTCTAAATTGTTATAGACCCATTGACTTCAATTCCCTTTACAAACAATGGGCCTATGACACTTTATATCAGCTGAGAATCTGGTGTGGAACCAGTAGACCAGTAAACAAAAGATTTATTTACAGTCAAGCAGAGGCCTAATCCAAAGCATCTGGAAGACAATGGGATTCTTCCATTAATTTCAATGGACTTGGATCAGACCATTGAGAAGTGGATAGAGTAATTGAAAGACCTGTTGTGTCCACTTTTTGCCATCCGATCACTTTATTTGTTTTACCCCTTTCCAACTCCTGTCCAAGTTCCTCAGTGGGTGAGCAATCCACCTGCACAATAGTTATGTCTTGCTACCCAGACTTCAAGATTCTGTCTTACTTTGTACACACAGATAACCTTTCACTCTGCTGTGCCTCAAAGGCAGTGTGTCAAGTTTTTTCTATAGGACAAATGGGTGTTCTTTCATAAATATATTTTTAGAATTGCAAAGCCTTCTGTAGTCCAGGCTTATACACCTGAACTTCACTAAACCGTCAGTTGATCAAGAGATAAGATCTTACTTTCTCTGCAGCATACATCAACAAACCAGCATGTTTTCCATAAGGGCGATAGGGAGATATCATTTCTTGAGAAAGAAACAAGATGAAACAATTAAAAATTGGATTAAAGATGAGATCTCACTTTGTAATATACTATGCAGCCTTTGTTTTTGATATGCAATCAACAAATTACTAAATGTTTTTATTTGATAATATCAAGCTGGTAAATGCTTTAAAATATTGAGTTCTCCAACCAACAGATAAGACAATATTCAAAAGCAAAATATTCTGAAGGTTTCAGTCCAGATTCTATTTAAAAATAGATTCGAATTTTTTAATAGTCATGTGCTTCAGTATTTTGACTTTTAACGCTTTAATTTATGAACATTTGATACTGGAGATGAACCTGATGACATAATTTGTTAAATCAGTGTAACAAATTATCAAGTAGTTACAGAGCATGTTTCTGAAACCTTTTAACAGCTTGTGATAAATATAATTATTGTGTTGGCAGTTTTAAGGAGCTACTGTTTCTGAATGTACAGCTCATCACATCAGCTTTTTCTTAACACTATGGAGAAAAAGATTTTACATTGAGACAAACCTATTAGATATGGCTAACGTAGCATTTTCCTTTCAACAATCTGTGTTGCAACATCTTTTCAGCTACTAACTCTGTTCTGAAAGGATTAGTAGACTACCATAAACCTCACAGCTTTAAATAATTACGCCTTGGAAAATATAACTCATTAGTCATGGAACAAAAGGCCAATTTTTATTGGTAATTAATTCCACCACTTTTATTGGGCAAATAATGACTTACAGGCAAAATGGTTTCTCATCAGGGCTGGAAGAACAACTTCACAATGAACTGTAGACCTATGTTTTATAAGTGCAAAGCTACTGCATATTCATTGTCTAAATTCAAGTTCACATCTCAAACAGAGGTGCTAGCCACCAAGCAATTTCACATATTAAACATCAGACGAGGTAAGGATGCTGGAAGCATTCCAGTTGATCTAAAAAGGACACTGTTGTCTTTAAATTAATATTGTTAAAATCATTTTCCCTCTAGTTACACTACTAATAAAACTTAGAAACCTCCAAGTGAGAGTAGTTTTCAAATCTGATCTGCAATTTTCCAGTTTTGCTATTTGTTTCCATATGCTAATCCCTAGGAAGAGGGAGAAGGCTTATTAGCACAGCATTGTACTTGCTACTTTTATGCACTATCCATGTAATGGAAATGGCCCCCAATCCCACTGTATCTGAGCACTTCAGTCTCTATTATATTTGCCCTCACAACACCATCCCCATTTTACAGATGGGGAACTGAAGCACAGTGAGAATTAGTAACTTGCCCAAGGTCACATAGAAAATCTGTGGCAGAGCAGAGAACTGAAACTAGATTTCCCAAGTTCATGCTTTAACCACTGGACTATCTTTACGCTCTATGATGGTGCCATCACAATGCTCATGGCAGGCTCTGAAAGCAACATGCACATCCCCACACCGCCATTCACTCTATAGGAGGAGAGTGTGAGGAGGGTGGATATTCCAATGCGAGTGCGAGTGTGATTAAAGGAATTCAACATTATTTCATTGCATCACTCATTAGTTCATTACATCACTATTCAGTAGCCTTTGCAGGGAGGGTACAGATCATAGAATCATAGGATTGGAAGGGACCTCAGGAGGTCATCTAGTCCAACCCCCTGCTCAAAGCAGGACCAATCCCCAACTAAATCATCCCAGCCAGGGCTTTGTCAAGCCTGACCTTAAAAACCTCTAAGGAAGGAGATTCCACCACCTCCCTAGGTAACCCATTCCAGTGCTTCACCACCCTCCTAGTGAAAAAGTTTTTCCTAATATCCAACCTTAACCTCCCCCACTGCAACTTGAGACCATTACTCCTTGTCATCCCTTATTCAGATCCCTGCAACAGCCATTTTGAAGGGATAGAGGGACCTTCTATCATCACAATGGCCTTTCCTTGGAAGATTAGGGCCATTCCTCCAAATTAGTTTTGGTGGGGGGGAGGTGGGGGGAGTTCAGGACAGATGGGGTTAGGGGATCAATACCATCCCCATCTACCATGAAGGAGTTTTGAGGGGTTCCAAATGCTCACTATGAATTTCTTCTCCCTCACCCCCATGGCACAGAGGGGTTCCTCGCCCCGCTAATCTTCAGAGAGGCAACTTGCTTCATGCTTGAAATTCCCTTTATTAAGCAGGACTTCCCAAAAAGCAGCTCCTGGGTCAGCCATGCAGGTGGCATGAGCCCAGGGTTGGAGGGTCTGTTTGATGTACAGCACTCTCTGGCTCCTCCACGCAGAGATCTTCAAAACAGCACCAACCTGAGATGGTCACCAGCCAAAGACGCATGTTTTAGTGCTAAATCAAATAGTAATTATCTAGACAGACTACTTTTGGAACAGGGAATCTTAACGTCAACTATTTTAAAACAATAACACTTTAGCTGACAGAGTCCCAGACTATTGCTTATTAAACTCACCTCTGCCCCAATCCAAAGATAGGTTCAAATTGCAAGGTTCACATCCAAATCCAGATCTGAACCTCTAAATTTCAGGGAGAGGTGGATCTGGAGATTAAGTTTTGGTCGATCCCGCCTACTGTGGCCAGATATCCTCAGTCTTGAAAGAAATGCTTAGTTAATGTTAGTGAAGTTAACATTTCATAGTCTGCTATTTTCAGTCATTCTCCCATGTAGACTCTTGGTTACACATTTTAAAATTCAGGCACATCTTTGGGCAGCTGAGAGCCATGGATGAAGTAGTCACTATGGCACAGTTGCTTCAGTATGGCCCCCAATTACCATAGCATTTGAGCACCTCACATTCTTCAATGTATTTATCTTCACAAGGAGGTAGGTATCCCTATTTTACAGATGGGGAACTGAGACACATAGCGGTTACATGGGTTGCCCAAGTTCACACAGGAAGTCTAGCAGAGCAAAGAATTAAACCTGGGGCTCCGAAGTCCTAAGCTAGTACCCTAGCTGCTGGACACCCCCCCACTTCCTGTCTCTTCCCTATATGCAAGAACAAAATGGAGTTTCTCAGTGCTGGACTCTCTCTATTTTCATTGAGTATGTCTGTAGGAAATAAAAGGTAGCTCTTATAGCAAAAACACATGACAATTATGGAGTAAAGCACATTAACCAAATATTGCACTCCACCAACAGCTGAAACTGATTGGCAGTAACACTTCAGTCAAGATCTTCTTTCCTGACTTTTTTATATGTAGAATTGCACCTGTTTAACAAAAGGAGTGATTTTAAACCAGTTAGTTAAACTGCTGCAAAAGACTATGGGAACACTCTTATTTCCATTTAAAGCAGGCTTCCTCCAGTTTAGTTTAAATGGATAAGGAACAATTTTAGGCCAAGCCACTCTTAAAATCGAAAAAAGTGTCCATGTAGCCTATCGCACCAGTTTAAATAAACTAATGCAAGTTTGTGTGTTGACGAGGCCTCAGTCTGTGGAGCTGTTTTAAAGATCTAAATGGTTTTTTAATTGTTTTTAGGGGGTAACATAAAAGAAATATCACAAAGTGTCTCTTAAGGACCACCAAACTACAATAAATTCTGCTGGTATCTTTATTTGATACAAACGCTGCTAGAGGCTGCTGGAGCTCTGCCAATATGTATTAAATCTGTACCTGCGTGTGTGGCTGGCCCAGACAGTTCAAATACCAAGTTCATACAAGGTCAGCATCTATAAAGAATGCAAAAATATTCAGTGGATACAACAGAGTACAAAGCTGTGAATCAACATACTTCTCAAAGGCAAATGCAAGCAAAAGTTGTTGTTTTTTACAAAATCAGGATTGGAAAGGACCTGGTCATCTAGTCCAACCCCTTGCTCAAAGCAGGACCAATCCCCAAACAGATTTTTGCCCCAGATCCCTAAATGACCCCCTCAAGGATTGAACTCACAACCCTGGGTGCTAGGCCAATGCTCAAGCCACTAAGCTATCCCTCCAAGTTAAGCAGATACAAACTCTGCCTTGTCTAATCTCTTCCTTCTGCTAATGAGTTGTAGCCCTTTGGGGATTCTTTCAGGGGAGAGAGTTAACATGCATTTTTCTTTTAGAATATAACTCTCATATAGTATATTTCATCTGTAGATCTCAAAGCAATTTACAAAGAAGTTAAGTATAATTATCCCAATTTTACAAAAGGGGAAAGACAGTGAAGTGAAAATACCTAACAGGTCAACCAGGAATAGAACCCAGGTATCATGAGTCCCACGCCAGTGTCCTATCTCCAGTAGTCCATACCGCCTCCTTAATTAACTTTTGAAAAATGTTATTGGCATAACCGATGCTAATAATTATGCAGCCCACAGGTAATGTCCAATATGTATACAACGTTTATACCATACATTATTGTGAAGAATATAGCCTCTTTCCAGTATTTACAGCATCATTAGTTCAAAATTAATGCTCCTGTCAACAGTGTTGATCATGCTCACTTTGATTTAACATGCAGGCATGCTATGTAACCACCAACATTCTACAGTATATGATTATGATGTTCTGTACTTAAACCTAGCGAAAATTGTAATAATCAATATAGATTTATCTCTGTATTTCGTTCCACAGCTGCCTCCAAATCATAACGAACACTTAATTGGAAAGTGTGTTCATTTAGATTTATAGAAATACTAAAAAAAAAGACCCCTATGAATATGCTCTGTGTGTAACTCACATAACTTAAAAATGCATTCTAAGTCTTTGATCCTGCAAAACACGTGCTTACCTTTATTATTGGAAGTAGTTCCATTGATTTCAATGGGCCTACTCGCAGTAGTAGATTTAAGCATCTTTGTAAAGTGCCTACAGGATCAGGACCTCAATGCATGACATTTTAATGTAACTTACACCCAGCAAACCAGACAACCTAAAACCTCAAATCCCCTGGCCCTTCTAGCAATTCCCTTCTGTCACCTATTTTCAAATGCTGGGGAACTTTGCAACATGCACTGGTTCCGGTTCTTTTGGATCAAAGAGATGAGTAAATTCCAAAGCCGTGCCCCCTTCACAGAGTATTTATGATTATGACAATTAGGCAAAGTTACCCAAAATGTCCAGCAATTCTAAACAATTAGCCTGTTCAAAACAACTGTGAAGAGGGATTCATATTTGTAGTGCCCATGTGAAAGTGAGCTACATTCAAATTATGAATTGTTTCTCAGAAAGTAAATGTACTTCCTGATTTTTATTCACACATATATACTTGGATGAAGTTACTTATATTATACTAACAACATTTTGTTTTGTGTGTTGTTTCTTTGAGGAGCGGAAGGGGAATGTTATTGACACTTTTAAAAAATAAAATAAAATGAAGCCTGCCTATTTCCTTCTGTCACTCACCTTCATATTCAATTGTAATTGTAAAAGGTTATATGGCACTTACTTCAAAGAGACAACACATATTTTGGTACCTAATAAAACTTCCTGGGTCAGATCCTCAGTTGGTGTAAATCACCATAACTCCATTGACAGCAGCGGAGCTCCATCGACGTACAATGGCTGGGGATCTGGCTCTTAAGGTCTTAGAGTTAACACCAATGCTTTTATTTCTCTTTTTAATTCAAGCCAAGAGCTCAGCCCTGCATGTACTCAGCACAGGAACTTCTGAAACTGATGAGACTTGCACATATGAAGATCTTAAAGTTTGTGGGGCACTTCTCCTCTCATTTACATTAGTGCACCTTCACTGAAATTACACTGAAGATTTGGCCCTTTAGCTTACTTTTACCAGATAATTTTACCTAATTCACTGCACTCTTCTGTCATCTAAACCCCATGGATTTGATTTTGCTTTAATCAGAGAGTATTATACTTGAATAGATGTTGGTGTATTCCCAGGCAAAGGATATACAAATATCTTGATATGGAATGTTATAACTGCACAGTTGTTATTTTGTATTGCACTAGTATCCATAAGCTCCAGCCAGGATTTCAGCCCTGTGTGACTAGGTGCTTTACAAGGACATAGTGAAAGACAGGCCTTAGTTCAATTATTTTTAAAACCTTTCAGTCCATACAGGTTGGATTGATCCCAGTATTTCTGCATGGGCACAAGGGCCAAGCCACACAGAACAGATTGCAGAAGGGGGGTCTCACTGAAGACAGGATGCAACAGGTAGGTAGCATTGACATGCCCAAACATTCCAAAATGATATTTGCTTCACATCATGAGATTTCAAATAAAAAAAGTGGGGGTTCTTTTTATTTGCCTTCTGCTTTTGGGGTCATATTTGCAAGCTTTTTTCACAACCATGAGGACTAGGAACTTCTTTTTATTTAATAAATGAAATCTGAGATTCTCATGTACTCACATGTCACAAGCAGCTGCGGCTTCAAGCTAAACACCAAATATCCCAAGACTCATAACAAAATCATGAGCTGGCAACACTGAGTAGGTGTAAGAAATGATCAAAGGGAAGTAGGGAGGGAGGACCGGTGTTAATGATAAAGAGCACATTGTTGCTGGTTTGTTTATGTTTTTTAAAAAATCATTTAAATCTATAATATTACTTTTTTTTCTTTCAAGTGTTTTACAATTAATTTTCAGACTAAAATCTTCCATTCCCTCTGTGGACATTTGCGTTTAATTAACAGAGGACGCTGGGAGTGAAATCTAGCTCAAAAGGATACAATGCATTCCTGTTCTCTTGCAGCCTAATAGCTAGAGTTGGTTGGAAAATGGTAAACATTGTGATGCCAGCCTCAGGACTTAATTTGTCCACTTTGACAATGAAATCAGCACCTTGCTCCAGGCCATTGCCTATTCATGAAATGCTCTTCCAGAGGTCATCTGGCAAGCAGCTACAGTCTCCTCATTCAAATCTCAACTTCTGTTATGCCCATTGGAAGTCAGCCAATTTAGACTGTAAGCTTTTGGGGGCAGGTACTGTGTCTTTGTTCTGTGTTAGTACAGCATCTGGCACAATGAGGCCCTGGTCCAGGACTAGGTTCTATGACAACTCGAATAACAATAGTACTGAGGTCATATAAAGTACTTTTCATCAATAGATCTCAAAGCAGTTTACAGAAGGGAACGGTATCATTATCCCTATTTTGCAGATAGGGTAACAAACACAGGAAGCAGAAGTGACTTGTTTAAGGTCACCTACCAAAGCCAGGAATAGAACCCAAGTCTCCCGAGTCCCAGTCCTGTGCTCTAGCCAATAGGCAACACTGCTTCCAGGCATTTTTTTCTTTTTATATAGATAGATATTTTTAAAAAATGCCTTCCACCAAGTGCAGCACAGGTGCCTCCACTGCATAAGCATGTCATATTACTACTGTAACCCTGTCCTTTCTTCCCCATTCCCACCTGTTGTTTTGTTGCCCTCTTTATCATGTCTGAAATTTAGCCCAGATACTGCAAAGACTTTTGCATGTATTTAACTTTATGCACTATGAGTAGTCCCATTGACCTCAAAGTTGGCATAAAATTAAGCACATGCAAACATCTTTGCAGGATCTGGACCTTAGATTGTAAGATTTCCAAAGCAGGAACCATACCTTCTTTTCCATATTGCAACGTCTCTAGCACAATTGTGAGTGCTGCAAAATAAATAGAATTAAAATAATAGCATAATGAGTCATAGATCTTTAAAGAAATGAGAACTTCTTATTCCACATTTTTAATTACTTGGTTCTAGAACAAAATTTAGAACATTTGAAATTCAAGATCCATTTGGCTTTGGAGTTCTGGATTGCTGCAAATAGTTTTTTAACGTATTTATCACACTCATAATCATATTGGGTACAAAGTTTCCAGTTCGCACCACCAAAAAAGGAATAGATTATGCAACTTTTATCCACACTGAGTATTTCCTTCCTATACATTGTTTGTGGTCCCTTCAGTTGCAGCATAGCTACTGGCAAAGGAAAGTACTGATCAACATGCATAAAGGCAGAATCTGGCCCATAGTGATCTCACCCAGACGTTACATTAGAACCTGGGCAAAAATAACAAGAACCTTGTCTGTTTGAGTAGGAATTTATTTATAGCGTTTGACTACAGGCTTTGATGAGGTGAGAGTTGGGCAATAATGTTGGCCCCGGAGTTCAGAGGAGATGACAAGAAACTGGCTTTAAAGGTGCCCTCTCTCTCTGCTGCCTTCATGCTCTTTTCTTTTATTCCCACTTTCTCCCCTGTAGCTCTCCCGTTCACATGTCCCTGGAACTGGGCTCCCTCTCTTCCCCCTACCCTCTCCTCAAGTTTCCTTTTGCCTCTGGCTCCCATGTTTCTCCCCCCCACACACACTTCTTCCCCTTCAGCTCTGGGTGAAGCCAAGCCAACTGGGGAGCTAGACTCTTCAGCCTTCTGGAGGAAAACAGCTGTTCACTCTGCTGCTCCCCTGCTGGCCAGCTGCTGCAGACCTGTCTCTCTCTGTGCAGCTGAACAGAACATCAACTATTGACTGGCTCCGAGAAAGGGAAAATGGGGGAGACAGAATGATGTAAAACAGTGTTGCACACTGTTGCCTGAGTCCCCTCCTTCAGATATTCCTACCGAGCAGAAGAGGGAGAAGTACTGCCACCCACCCAGGGCCGGTGCAAGGAAGTTTTGCGCCCTAGGTAAAACTTCCACCTTGCGCCACCCCCCCACCCAGCTAACCCCGCTCTCGCTCCCCCACGGCAGCTAACCACGCCCATCCCACCAGAGGAGCCCCCATAGCAGCTAACCTTGTCCGCCGTGGCAGCTAACCCAGCCCGCCACCCCCCTGGGCTGGGGATCCCCCTCCACAGCAGCTACCTCCCCTGCAGCTAACCCTGCCCGGGGAGCCCCCGCGGAAGCTAACCCTGCCTGGGGAGCCCACCCCAGCTCACCTCCGTTCCACCTCCTCCACTGAGCATGCCGGCACCGCTCTAATTCTCTTCCCCTCCCAGGCTTGCGGCGCTGATTGGAGGAGAATTAGAGCTGGTGCTGTGTGCGCAGCGGAGGAGGCAGAGTGGAGGCAATTTGGGGCGGGGAGTGGTTCCCCTGTGCGCCCCCCCCCATTACTGCAGGCAGCCCTCCCCGCGCCCCCCCGCTGCCCCAGCTCACCTCCACTCCACCTCCTCGCCTGAGTGGGCTTTTAGGCGCACTCAACCACAACTAGGCGGCCGCATAGTTCGCCTACTGGTTACACCGGCCCTGCACCCACCTCCCATAATCTGAGAGTTGCAGGGTAAAGGTTCCTTCCACCCCAGCCCGTTTTTGCCCATGGGTGAGGGTTTGCACATAGCCTCACCTAATGGCATTTAAGGAGCAAAGTGAACTACTCTAAACATAGAAAAATAATACACCTTTAATGTGACTCAATGACCTATCACGAACATTGTTAATGTGCTAGCTAAGGCACCAATTGTAGCATCTCATTTAAGATGCATTTTCAACAATCTCCAATTTATTAAAATACACACTTCAAATGGTCATAACCTCCAGACATTTTCTTTAGAATTTGTTTTCTCCCTTTCGGGGAATGAATAATATATTTTAGACCTCCTTTCTCTTGCAACTCTTTTCCTCTAGAGCCTATTTTATCCCAGCCAACTGGGTCACTAGCATCGGATACATGTTGTCTATAAGACTAAGTCTTAAAGAACAGCATGAATAAAACAGCAATTACAAATTAAAATGCAATAAAAGAGAAATATGATTTAATGAACTCTCAAAAGCTTGTCACAAATTTACTCCTTCTCAAGGATTTCTGCTGGCTGTTTTTTCCCCTTACATCTTTTATTTTCAAACAAATGGTTCAAGGACTTGGTGTCTCAGAATATAAATGTTTTCAGGATCATTTCTGCAAGGCTTCCTTAAGCTAAACTGTCACTGAAGTCAATTCATTTAGTTGAAAAATACAATGAGCTTGCACTGAAGTCAATGGGAGTTTTGCTTCCTACATCAATAGATCCTTATTTTGGAACACAATTCTTATTTATCTGGGAACAGATGACAAGCTTCTACTTGGAACTCTTCTTAACATCAGTCAATTCCATTTTCCAACTTGCTTCTGAAATCTAAGATCAGGAGAGAAGAAGAAAAAATCCTCCCCCAAAGTTAGTACTTCTTTTGATCCTGTTTCCAGGAAGACACAGACTTTCTCCTAAAGTAGGGCTTTTCATTTAAGGTCCTTTTTAAAGGAGTTGTTGTGTCCATGCCTGACTAACTCTGTAATATTTCTCCAGATAAACAGAGACATTGTTAAATTTAAATTGTACAACAGGTCAATGTACAATCAGATCAATTCTGATTATCAAACTCTTTTGTTCCCCATTCAAAAGTCAAATTACTCTGGGACAATAGGAGCTATTACCAAAGGAGAGGGTATAGCCTCAGGAAAGTACCATGATGCTAAAATGGAAAAACATCCTTTGTGCCCAGTTTTAGGGCCCAAGGCTAGAGTAAGGGGGAAGACGAGGACTACAGAGATGATTCATAATCATTCTGACCCAGCTCTAGAGAAATATAAACTCCCCTGGTGTCCATCTTTAGAGGCAGACCTGTGGCAAAGCAAGATGGGAAATGTAGTGCACTATTGTGACCATCATGGTTAACCTGCATATAACAAGGTAGGCTGGGAAATGTAGTCCACCGTGAGGACTAGCTTTCTTAGCTTATATATGCAGCTAGGCATAGTGGGGGAAAGGGGTGGAGACTTTACTATAAAAATAGCTCCCTCTCTACAGATTGGTGAGCATCTGAAGGTGGGTGGGTGGTCAGGGAGGTTAAGTTGCAGGGAGTACTCTCTTAGGGAGTAGCAAGGTTTTCGTTAGAGAAGCTGGGATTCTTTAAAATGCCCTGCTGCAGGTTTCCTCTCCCCCTTTTCCTATCTGTATTTCTTTCTCTATGCTTCTTTTTCTGTAATATGCATATATCACTTAGTATAGAAGGAATGTAGCTGTTAGCAGAAATCCTGCCTTTGACTTTGAGTGAAATAAATACCTTCTAGTTTGAGCCAACATTTCTAGCTTGCTGCTTTGGGGGAATTGTGGGACAGGAGATGACTTGCTATCGCATGCTTTTAATCAGTAACTGCTTACATATCTTGCTTTCTGTATGCTCTTCACATTTTCAAAGTTAGTAGGTATTTTTCAGTGGCTATCGTGTGCTATTTACCTTGTTAATTTCATCAGCTGATGATTCAATTTCATCTTTCAGCCAGATCCTTGCATTTTGCAAGTTCTCCCATCTTGTCAGTTTTCAGCATTGTAGCCGTGTTAGCCTGTATCAGCAAAAAGAATGAGGAGTACTTGTGGCACCTTTGAGACTAACACATTTTGGGGGGGCATAAGCTTTCATGGGCTAAAACCCACTTCATCGGATGCATGCAGTGGAAAATACAGTAGGAAGATATATATACACAGAGAACATGAAAAAATGGGTGTTGCTATACCAACTATAATGAGACTGCTCAATTTCACTGTGCTATTTGCCTCAACCTAGAGGAGCTCAGCCGGATCCTTTATGTAAAACAGAGAAGGTGGCAAATGAATGTTTGTCAAATTGAATAGTGGGTTTTTTGTTTGGGTGTTTGGCAGTTTGTCATGCTAATCTACTAGAATTCTTTGAGCATGTTAGCAAAGTAATGGATAAAGGAGAACTAGCTGATATTTGTTTGAACTTTCAAAGTATTTGACAAAGCCACTTAGAAGATGCTATTAAGATAAACAAGTAGTCAAGGGTGAGAGGTGAGGTATTGTGAATTAGAAGCTGGCTAAGAGGTAGAAAATAGAGTACACATAAATAGTTAACTTTCAACCTGTTAAAAGTTTAACAATGCATTGCCTCAGGAGTCCATGGTAGGATGGGGGATTGCAATATAGTACACTAAAAATCTGAAATAGGAAGTGGGAAGCAAAATTTGAACAAGATAAAGTAGATTAGGTAAGACTAGAGAAAACAGAGCCCTTGTAAAATGAGGTGAAGGGGCAGATAAAATTTGTTCTTGATGTACTTAGGTAAGCCACATTGGTAAAAATAATTTGAGCTACTCACACATTACTAGGTTTTTAATGTAACCACTCCAGTAAAATACCTGGAGATCATTGTAAACAATTCAATGGAAATGACTTAGTGAACAGCAGTAGTCAAAAAAGCAAACAAAATGGTAGGATGTATAAAAAAATGATACTGAAAATATAACACTAACTTATGACTCAATGAACACAGTATACCAGGTCAGGGTGTGCCATGTCCGGTCTGTCTAGGTGAGAAATGAGATTGCAAAAATACGAGAGGTTCAGAGATGAGTGATGATACTTAGACTTTCATAGGAGGAGAGATTGAAAGACGGGGACTGTTTAGTTTACACATGAAATGAAGGAGAGGATAAAATGAGTGGCACAGAAAAGATGAGTGGCACAGGCAGTGCTGATTGGCTGAGTGAAGTTTGGGTCCCCTCTGCTAGTATTTGCAGAATAGGTCCCTTTTGGTGCTTCAGGTGGGCAGGTCTCTCCTAGGTAATGTAGAGTATTGGGTGGGAAATCTAGATGTATGGGAGAGACCTACCCTGGCTGCTGGTGGTAGAGGGATGAGAACAGGTTTCCCCTTGATGGTGGCAGTGTTCTGAGGGGGAGCAGAGCTCCAGGCTTATTCCCAGCACTAGGTCTTCAGACTCTGGGCTGGGACTGGGCAGGGAACAGCCAGTGAGGAGAAAAGCTACAGCAGCGGCAGCTTCTCCCTGGCTGCTCTACTTCTCTTGTACTACTGGCATGGTTGCCAAGGGAATGTGTTGGGATTACATGGTGTATTCCCATGTTCTCCCACAGGCACAGTGAGGGATTCAAGAAGAAAGTAGAACCACCTGAACTGCTGTTGGCACAGTCCCAGCCTCGGGGAGGGCTGAAACTGTTAACAAGCAGAACCAGCCATAGAATTCTGGCTGGGATTGTGAAATAATTTTTTGCCACCTCCTGTAACCCTAGACAAAACTATCCCTTTTCCTCCATGCATAGGGTTGGTCTAAAGGTTTCAGGGGAGGCCAACAAGACAATGTTTTAGGATGCATTCCAGTGTTAACAGACCAATTTTGAATAGCATGAGTGGCAGGAGATGGGGATCCTTAAATTCTCCCCAGTTTCCTATTGCAGAAGTGGGCCTAGGTGACAATTTCTGTACTTGTGATCTATGTATACTGGAGCTATTGCACATAGTTTTGAATCTGTAAAGCAATCTCTACAAGGAAAATAAGCAGGGTTTTTTGTTTTTTTTTTCTGAAAGCTGAGATTCTCCATCATGGAGCTCAAAGGCTGGCTCTATTAACAACTATTATCTGCCCTCTGAAGTCATCCATGAGGAAGGAAGAAATGGTCATTGAGATTAAAGTACACTCTCATCTCTGATGGGGTGACAGAGGAAAGTTTTGAACTGCTGCTGTCCATGCTGTGATGGTTCTGTGGCGAGACAGAAGACTGAAGTCTCCAAAGTTGTCAACCTGACACATTTTATAAGCAGCTAATTGACTGAAAAATGTAAGATTTGAAAGAAAAGGGGAGAAAAAACAGCATGACAGGCTGACAGGCAGAGGAGCAGAATGTCAAGTGGACTAAAGCGTTCAGAGAGCAGTAGGCTTAAATCAGGATGAAAATGTATGTCTGCCATTAAAAACAACAAAAGACTTACAGAGACTGCATACAAAAACTACATTAAAAGAATATTCTTAAGATTGCAAAGTCGGGTACTGAAAAGTTAGGAAATGCCAGAATTAAAGTTATCCATTAAACCTTAATTTTGCCCTATTCTGCATATGCATTAGGAGACAGTTGTTAATTACATGATCATATGTCATTTTTCCCACAGGATCTCTGCCTCATTCCGTTAAAAAAATGAAAACAGGAGGTTACAGTGAGAAACATTAGGCTACTTTAATAATAGAGGTTACTGCCAGTAGATTGTATCCTGCTTATAGGAGACATTTAATTACAAGATTTTAAAAGAAATTTGGTTAAAAAAATAATGCAGGAATTGAGAAAAGATTGTTGTCACTTTATTGCTTTATACCAATTATGCTTATGGCAGTAGATGTATTTGGCACCTTTTTGGATGTAACTGCTCATTTATGAAAACCTAATTCTTTCTTATGCTTAGTCTACTCTGTGACATTCTTATGGGGTACAGCTTGTAGCATAAATCATATATGAAGATGTGCCCAGCTATCTGGGAACATTCTATGAATTTCATGAATGTCGAGACCACTTTAGACCTCCAAGCCGTCACTCTTTGGAATGGCACATCCAGAACAGATTATGGCTCTTCAAATTGATGTGTGTAGATAAGGTCCTTTATTGTACTCTCTTATTATCATTTTTCTGCTTATGCCTGAAAACTCACAATCAGATATAGAAGTGCCTACTCTAAGTGGGATGCCATTGATTGAGCACGTGCCGGTGAGATATACAGGTAGGTCAGAGCATATTTTGCTACCTCTGACTCTGATTCTGCAATTGATCACATACTCACATAGAATGTCATTCAAGTCTTGCAAAATGATACCTGAAGTCAGAAGGGGTTCTGTGTTCTACAATCCCACCCACATGTTATCAATTACAGGATCAGGGGTCTAATTTTACATATGGGTTTGAATGACAGCTGCTTTTTAGTGAATAAAAGCAAAGCACCCACACACACTTGTGAGTTCAGTAAATTCTTATTCTGATCTATATTAATATTCCCTGTATGCAACTATTATAAATGTTAGGTTTTGCAGAACCTTCATACTTGCCAGAAAGTAAAATTTGTGTCAATAATCCTTCAATGAAGCATAAAAGTGTCTTGTATTTAAAGATCTATTATAAGCAAGACTGGAAATGTTCTTAATTTTTACTTTATTGATTTACACTGTGTAATATGGTGTGATAAATGAAAGATGCTAACTTTATGGATATAATAAAACATACTAAGGCATAAATTGATCAATACCTTTTGATGGGCATGAGACTGCTTCTGTATATAAAATTTAAAGCAGAAAAGTACAAGGAGGGAGAAAGAGAAGTTATCAATTTAGTTTTGAACACTAATAAGGAGAAACACATCTTCAGTGTTTCAATAGTGACTATAAATTCATTACCAAAGGTTTAATTCATGATAAAGCAAGAGTGTAAATGACAAAAAGGAAGGGGTTGTATTTGAGTGGCTATCATTTTGGAAGAATGCAGATGAAAGTGAATGGAATAAAGTAATGGAAAGAAATTACACAGAAAAAATGGAGAGACTTCAAAGCTAAATTAGAGTAGACTCACAGATTTATGTGTCATTAAACAATACATACACTAGAAGCACAAAGTGACAAACGTTGTCCAATGAAGTGCAAAAAGTAATCAAAGAGAAGAAAAAGGTAGTTACAGGGGAAGACTAGAAAGATTACAGATTCAATTAGGAGACTGAAATTACAAGTAAAGCAAAGATAAAGAATTAAACAAGATTTCAGTAAGATGAGCAGTAAGAAATGTATCAAATACAAAAAGAATAGGTCAGTGAAGGAGACAGGATGGCATCCAAGGCAAGGGTAATAATTTATTGACAATAGATTCTGACTCTGCTAAGAAAAAAAATTAAATGAATGCTTTGCTTCACTGTTCACAAAATAGGATGTGGGATTGACGCCAAGAGCAGATGTACATTGTCCAAAAGAGAAATATTGCAGGAAATCAGGATTGCTCGAACAACTGATCAAGGAATAGACAAAATGCCAGGATCAGACAAGACCCATCCCAGAGTTCAGAAGGAAGCTGCAAAAAAGAAATATGGGCAAAGTTTACAACAGTTTTTGAAACAGGGAGCCAGTACTAGCCTAGGGGGATATTAAGGTAAATCATATCCAAAAATGTGTATTCAGAAGATCATGAACTTTGGTTCTAAATTCTGTGCTCAACAATACTGCTGTAAAGCAGGGATTAACTCCATTAAAGTCATTAGAATTACATCATTGTGAGATCTGAATCAGGCCAATTGTAGTTAGAAGCTATAAAGAGTAAGGAGAGAGACATGAAATGAGGGTGTGTGTGATCCTCAGAGCCTTTGTAACAAAGACAGAGAACTCTGAGGAGCCAAATGGAAAATGGAGAGCAGAAAGAAAAGTTTGGAGCCAAGAGCAAGAGAGGACGGGGGATTGACTCAGGGCCCAGGAAGAAGTGTTAAGAGAAATAGAGAGAAATAGAATCTTGGCCACAGTGAAAGTGAGAGGCCAGTTCTTTGAAGTAGTGGAAAATATACTGAGCCCTAAGGGTAAGTTGAAGGGACCTTAAAGTATACTTATTCGAGGAAGAATGGGAGATAGAGTGGTCTACTGGACTGAGAGTCAAGTGATCTGAGTTCAATTCCTGACACTGGTCTGTTGTGTTACCTCTGGCAAGTCACTTTGCTTCACCTCTCTTGCCTCTGTTTCCCATGCCAGAGGCTTGTCTGTTTAAATTGTAACCTTTTCTGGGTTCTCTCTCAGTATACTTACAATGCCTACAACAACGGGGGCCCCCATCTTGGTTGGGGTCTGTAGGGACAACCTCAATATAAATAACAAGGAAAGTTACTTGGTAAAAAAGACCTTTTTTTGCTGTCCTTTGTTCCTGAAATAGCATGTACATGTGACTTGTATGTCCATGAATGGTATCTTGTCTGCACTGTACTGAATGGCAATCAGGATACATCATCATGACATAGTGGTTTGTTTTCCAGTTCAACAAGTTCCAATTGTGAATGCTACGTTCTAGAATTCAGAACTGTCCTTTCTACATGGGAAAGAGCAAAACTACTCCATGACATTTGAGCACTTCATAGTATACAAAAATCTGTTTTGATTTGAATGGGTAAACAGAGCATCATGGAGATGACACAACACTAATTAAAACTGAACATCAAGTTACATAAGACTGGCCATACTAGGTCAGGCCAGTGATCCATCTAGCCCAGTATCCTGTCTTCTGGCCATGGCCAGTCCCAGATGCTTCAGAGGGAATGAGCTGGACAGGGCAATTTCAAGTGATCCATCCCCTGTTGTCCAGTCCCAGCTTCTGGCAGTTGGAAGTTTAGGTACACCCAGTGCATGGGTTGTGTCCCTGACCATTTTGGCTAATAGCCATTGATGAACCTATCCTCCATGAACTCCTCAAATTCTTTTTTGAACTCATTTATATTTTTGGCCTTCAAGACATCCCCTGGCAATTAGTTCCTCAGGTTGTCTGTGCTTTGTGTGAAGAAGTATTTCCTTTTGTTTTAAACCTGCTGCCTATTAATTTTATCAGGTGACTCCTAGATCTTGTGTTTTTTATTATTATTGCTTTTTCTAATGGTTCCTAACATTCTGTTAGCTTTTTTGACTGCCACTGCACATTACAACTACAATACCCACCTGCTGAAGTGAAAAAACAGATTGACAGAGCCAGACGAGTACCCAGAAGTCACCTCCTACAAGACAGGCCCAACAAAGAAAATAACAGAACACCACTAGCTGTCACCTTCAGCCCCCAACTAAAACCTCTCCAGTGCATCATCAAAGATCTACAACCTATCCTGAAAGATGATCCCTCACTCTCACAGATCTTGGGAGACAGACCTGTCCTCACTTACAGACAACCCCCCAACCTAAAGCAAATACTCACCAGCAACCACACATCACTGAACAAAAACACTGACCCAGGAACCTATCCTTGTAACAAAGCCCGATGCCAACTCTGTCCACATATCTATTCAAGTGACATCATCATAGGACCTAATCACATCAGCCATATCATCAGGGGCTCATTCACCTGCACATCTACCAATGTGACATATGCCATCATGTGCCAGTAATGCCTCTCTGCCATGTACATTGGCCAAACCGGACAGTCTCTATGCAAAAGAATTAATGGACACAAACCTGACATCAGGAATCATAATACTCAAAAACCAGTGGGAGAACACTTTAACCTGTCTGGTCATTCAATGACAGACCTGCGGGTGGCTATCTTACAACAGAAAAACTTCAAAGACAGACTCCAACAAGAGACTGCTGAGCTGGAATTGATATGCAAACTAGATACAATCAATTTAGGATTGAATAAGGACTGGGAATGGCTGAGCCATTACAAACATTGAATCTATCTCCCCTTGTAAGTATTCTCACACTTCTCATCAAACTATCTGTACTGGGCTAGCTTGATTATCACTTCAAACGTTTTTTTTCACTTACTTAATTGGCCTCTCAGAGTTGGTAAGACAACTCCCACCTGTTCATGCTCTCTGTATGTGTGTATATATATCTCCTCAATTTATGTTCCATTCTATGCATCCGAAGAAATGGGCTGTAGCCCACGAAAGCTTATGCTCTAATAAATTTGTTAGTCTCTAAGGTGCCACAAGTACTCCTGTTCTTCTTACTGCACATTGAGCAGATGTCTTCAAGGAACTATCCCTGATGACTCCATGATCTTTCTTAAGTGGTAAATGTTAATTTAGACCCCATCATTTTGTATGTATAGTTGGGATTATTTTTTCCACGGCACATTACTTTGCACTTATCATTATTGACTTTCATCTGCCATTTTTTTCCCCAGACACCAGGTTTTGTGAGATTTTAGTAACTCTTCACAGGAGGCTTTGGGCTTAACTATTTCTAGTAATATTGTATTGTCTGCAAACTTTGCCACCCCACTGTTCACCCCCTTTTCCAAAACATTTATGAATATGTTGAACAGCACAGGTCCCAGTACAGCTCCTTGGGGGACCTAGCTATTGACCTCTCTCCATTGTGAAAACTGATAATTTATTCCTACCCTTTGTTTCCCATCTTTTAACCAGTTACTGGTTCATGAGAGGACTGCTTAGTTTGCGTAGGAGTCTGTGTTGAGCGACTTTGTCAAAGGCTTTTTGAAAGTCCAAGTACACAAGTTTTAATTGCAGAATCTTTATTACTGATGATGAAGTAAGAGATTTTTTTTAAAAACACAGCACAAAGTCATCTTTATTACTAGACATCTAGAATTATATAAATCTTCATAGATTAGACTAAAAAAGTTTTAACCAATGTTTTGGTTTGAACCTGTCTCTAGTTTAAAAATTTCTCTGAGGCCAAGTTTCTGAAAAAATACGTCTTGTCAGATAACCATCATAATTCATGAAATTGTTCAGTCCAACAATATTTTGCTTAGCTCTGATGAACAGTTCTGAAATTCATGGGAAAGTAGCCAAATAATTTTGAGCAGTTAAAACAAACTGCAGAGATTTATCCTTGAGGACAGAAACAATTTGTATTATGGTATTTACAGTAACAAACAACTGCTGCATACAAAATGCCTTCAGACAGTATCATTTATTCAGTTTATCGTCCAAAAATGTTAAAGGGAGATGTAGACTCTAGGAGAAAAAAATCTGCTCTCATTTACTGCCATGCAACATCTCTAAAGGCAATGGGGTTACATGGGTGTGAGAGCAGAACCTGATTCTGGGTCTTTGTACTCATTATGTTTATCACTGTTTTTCATCAGCCAATGATGATTTCCCTGCATTCTGAACAAATTATGGCCATATGCCATAGTTGTGCACATTTATTATCCACTGTTACTAAAACCCCAGACTTGTTTGTTTACAACAAATTTACTGTATTAATTAAAAATACTTTTCTGCAGTTATTGTCAAATACAGTCAACTTATTTACCACTGATTCTGAGGACAGGAATGCGGATTCTGTAGTAGTTTATATAGATGGAGGTTTTGTGAGTGTGGGAGAAAGGATTTAGTAATATTGCATCCTTGTCTGCTTTATTATGTTAGCAGAAACCAAGATGCTAAGGAATGAGTTACAGTTTCTTATAATTTTTCATAGAAATCAGTGATGGCAAAGACAGAAATGGTGAGCCTGGATACCAGTTTGTCCATTTAAAAAAAGTAGGCACATGTCACATTCATGGGTATTTCCAAGCCTTACACTGACTACCACCCTCAATTATTATGACTGTTGGCTTTGGATGCCATGGTGAGTCCATATTGGATTAGTCTGTAATTTTGGTGCTATAAATTACACTGCTAAAATGGCTCAGTGAACATGCCTATGAGAATCTCTGTAGCAGGGAGACAAGCTAGCCAGCAACAGAGGTTGGTTGCGTTAGCAGGAACAGGGTCTGAATGACTGAAGAGAAAGTTCACATAACATATTTATAAAGGTAACTAGAAGGGCGAGTACAGGTAATTCTGTGATCCATGGAAGGGGCTAACAACACTGTCATGAGAGCTGTGGGAGAACCAGAATTTCCATGTAGTGGGAAATTACAAAATGTTTTAATTTTGAATTGAGATTTTTGAAATTTCCTGAAAAATGCAATTTAAACACACAAAACAAAAAAATCCCCACACACAATTGGGCAACTGAAACATTTCAGTTTGATAAAACTGAAACATTTTGTTTCAATTTCAACATTTTTAATTAAAAGAATCATATAAAATAAAATTTTGAAACAAAATATCAGTGTTCGGTCCCAAAAATGTCAAAATGGAACATTTCAAGCGTATCAAAATGCTTCTCTGGTTTCAATTATTTTCTGTGCCCCTGCTGGTTCCCCCTCCCCTCAAGGGAGTAAGAGAGGGAAAGGAGGAGAGACTGTTGCTTCCAGCTCTCAGTCCCCTCCAGGGGAAAAAGAGAGACCCACCCACCTTCCCTCTCCTGCCCAGAATCCAGGGGAGACAGGATGGACCAGCATATCCCTCTCCCTTCCTGGCACTTTTCAGAAGGGTGTGCAGAGGGGAAGGGCAGCTGGTAGCACATAGATTTTTCCCTCCCTATATGAAGAACATAGGCTACTTCCAGATACAGTTATTCCCTTGTTCTCATTCTATGCCCTGCGCCATGTCCCATCACAGAAGATACTGCAAAATTACTTCAGCACATGATGTCAACACCCATGAGGACATAAGACCTCCAAATTCCCTTCTATTTTGGCCTACATTAACCACTGGAGCATACCTCTCTATAAGATAGAAAATTGATTGCTTAGGACAAAAATATTGACACGATGCTGATCTTCTAACTAGTGGTTTGAAGGTGAGATGCTGGTTAAATGTAGGATTATTATGGTTTCTTCCGTTATGTGAGTTGTTCCTTATATAAAATATGGGCCAGATTCCCCCACTCCCCATGTGTGTTTAGTAGAACCGTGAGCTGAGAGTAATCCCACTGAAGTAAATCAAACTAGGGTTAAGGAGGATGGCTCACTAATTCAGGTGATTTCATGTCCTCCTCTGAAATCAGTTGGATGAGTTAGGGAGTAAGGAGGGTGTAGTGGATTCTCCATCATTTGTGGCCTTTACCAAGAGTGGACATGTTTCTGAAAGCTATGCTACAGCTCAAACAGAAGTTATGGGCTTGATGCAGAAATTATTGGGTGAGGTTCTATGGCCTCAATTATGTAGGAGGTCAGACCTACATGATCATAATGG
The DNA here is from genome assembly GCF_013100865.1 of Trachemys scripta elegans. Lineage (NCBI taxonomy): Eukaryota > Metazoa > Chordata > Testudines > Emydidae > Trachemys > Trachemys scripta. Next base: position 106,101,656 of record NC_048304.1, on the reverse strand, counting down.
TCCGTTTGGGCCTTACAAATCTATGAATCTGGCCTTAAATAAGTGTCAGACTCTGTATTAGCGATGTCTGCTTACCACAGAAGAGGGCACAGAGCCAGTACAAAATAGAGTTAGGATGTACTGATAAAAAAAGGAAAACATTTGAAAGGAAACAAGCCAAACATTTTTTTTTCTAAAAGCAAATCTTTTACACTGATGCATCCACAACAGCAATTCCAAAACACAAGGAAATCGAAGCAAGACACGCAGGTAGGTGGTCAATCAAAATGCATAATAACCATTTACCAGTTAAATCAGCAACAGTCTGAACAAAACATAATAGGTAGCCCAAATGAGGTATGTAGCAGCAGACCCTGCATAACTGCACATACACTGCGCTATATACATACGTACACACAAACAGGAACTGGAAGACTGAGTACAGGGAACAGGAAACAAACAAGGAAAAGGAAGCAACAAGCAAGGAGACAAAACACACACGCCAGTCATCACAAAAACTGACATGGGAAGCAATTATGTTGGGTGTTAACATAACTACTCTTGGTTTAATCTATACCAAGCCACCTGGAATACAGTCTCTTCACATGCATGTGTACAAACATATTCATGCTATTAATACTCCCTCTCAGAAACAAACCAATGTTACTTTAAATATAAAGCTCTTTAATTTGGGGTGAAAGTCGAAGAGCCTGATTCTATAAGATAGTGAGAACCATTAACTTACACTGAAGATAGTGAGGATGTAACATGCAGGATCAGGTCAAAGTGCCTAACAAATTTCATTTTAACACAGGCTATTTCTTTTCTTCCAGCAGAGCAAAATCTCTCTGAGACCAGCAAAACAGGATTCCCCCCCTCCCCCAAATAATGCAGTGGGCAAACTTATTCTGTTCAATTTTTTACTTAAAAAAAAGCTAGTGTTTGATATGCATTCTTACTTCAAAACTGCTAAAAGCTGAATACAATGGGTTTTATAATGGAATTTTAACTCTGTGATCCAGATCCTCATTGACCTATGCTGATTTACATCAGAAAAAGATCTGATCCTGTCCTCTGGACCTCTATTTAAATAACTGTTCATAATGCAAATAAGTATGAAAGAAATATTCCCTACTCCATAGGTCCTTTGCCTCATTGCTGGACATATAATATATCATTTGATGTGATGTGATGTAGTCATGCCACATCCCAAGCACCATTCGGCTTGGCATACTATGGCATGCCACACCAGTGACTCATCAGCAGGCTATTTCTTACACTTAGTGTCAATCTCATTTTTAAACAAAGCAAAATTGTTCTTTTTGTTTGATTAGGCACAGCCTCATGTGAACAGTGGGAGGCTATGGTTCCTCTAGTTAAAAGGCTGATTAGCCTATCCTAATATAAACTTAAATTGAACCAAGTGTGAATGATCCAGAAAATAACAAAACGCATCTAATTAGAGAGGGAACAAACTGCTCTGCCTTTTCGGCTTCATTTTAAATGTTAATAGAAAGTGATAATCATTGTGCTTGATATTGTTAAAGAGCTGGAGTGAATGAGCCTTTCACTTCCTGGACTGGATGCTGCTATGGGTTATACCAGTGTGTAAATGAGAAAGAACTTCCTTGGAGTCAGTTGAGTTACACTAATATAGAACCAGCATAGCTGAGATCAGAACAGTCCACTCTGTCTTTCATTACTGTTAACCCGTCTGACAAATGCCAGATTTGTTTTAAGTCTTTAATATAACAAACAGATCATTGGAACCTCTCGGTTAAAAGCCAAATTAAACTTTGAAATTCCTCTTCTAGCTTTTCTTTACTGGACGGTCAATTTACAAAACATTCAGCTCTAATCACATCCCCCCTCTAAAGTTCAGAGAATGGAATGTAAATTCCTAACAATACTGTAGGTTCTTGAACCATGTATAATACAGCCAACTTACATGTATATTGATTGTTACGGATGTAATGATCAATGACAATAAAATTATACTATACTGCAAAATTACTTTATTTGCACCATCTAACCTATAACCCCTTCTTGTATTCTGGGGATGGCTAGCCTAGGATGGAATAAAAGGGACGTCTTCACAGAGGTATAAGTGAGAAGGATGAGACACTGAAGTCAGGGAAGCAACACACACATTGATGGATGGACAGAGGCATTCCAAAATTTGCCCCACAAGATGTATGTAAATTAAATCTATAATTTCATCTCAAAGTTCCTGTGAAATGAACTAATTATCACTGCTCTACAGCCAAAATGCTTCTGAAATAAATGTAGTCAAACTTTACTAATTCTGGGTCACTGAGAACGAAAATGATGCTTAAAATTGTTGATTGGCTCTAGTTTTCAAGATATGCTATTGGAACAGTATATACGACCCTTGACTTGGGAATGGCGAAGGATAAGTGAGTTATAAAGGGAAGGGATCTTAATTTAAACCAGAAATTATTAAAATACATCTTTGACTGGATCTATGAATAAATCTATGACTGGGTTTGGACAGTACTTGCTTTTTAGGCAAAACAATGAATGATGCAATCTGAAGCTGGTATTGCGTCATACATGATATGAATTGCATCACGTTATTCCTAGAAGTCACGGATGATGCAATCATAACGAAGCTTACATCACTCTGCTGAACAAATTGCCCTATATCAGCTCTAGAAATCATACAGTGTTGTGCTCTCTTATTTGTCAGTGTTTGATTTTGCAAAGGGGCACATTTCTGTTTAGCCAAAGTGAGCAGAGATGCCTCGTACTTGTGTGAACAGTGCAGATAACTTCTGCTATGTTTGTGGTGAAGTGACTTTTGCATCACAAAAGAGCAGTATAACCACTATGGTTAAGAAAGCCTATCACCTTTATTTTGGCTGCAAAATTGGAGATCAGGACAAGAGGTGGGCCCCACACATATGCTGCAACAGTTGTGCAACAAATATTTGCCAGTGGTTGAACAGGAAAAGGAAATCTATGCTTTTTGCAGTGCCAATGATTTGGAGAGAGCCAACAGATCATACCAGCAATTGTTACTTCTGCATGGTGCCTCCAGTTGGGAAAGGTGTGTCAAAGAAGAAAAAGTGGACTGTGCATTATCCAAACATTCCATCAGCTATACGCCCAGTACCCCCACGGAGAAGGACTGACGGTTCCTGATGCACCAGAATCATTCTCACTTGAGTCAGACGAGGAAGAGGATGAAACTTCTGGTCCTGAACCATCAATGTCACAGGACCCACATTTTCTCCCATCCTCCTCCTCTGAACCACACCTCCTAACACAAGGTGAACTGAATGACCTTGTCAGGGATTTGGAACTACCCAAGAGTAAGGCAGAGCTGTTGGGCTCCAGACTACAGCAGTGGAATCTCCTGGCAGGTGATGGTAGGGTTTCCATGTTCCATGACCATCAAAAGGATCTTGTCCCATTCTTCTTCATGGAAGGTGATCTTGTAGCCTGCAACAACATCGATGGTGTGATGGCAGCCCTCAACATCGTTCATGATCCAGATGAGTGGAGACTGTTCATTGATTCATCGAAGACGAGTCTTAAAGCTGTTTTACTGCATAATGGCAATGTTTTGCCATCAATTCCAGTTGGTCATGCAGGCCATATGAAGGAAACCTATGACAACATGAAACAACTTTTGAGGTGCATAAACTATGACCAACATCAGTGGCAGCTTTGTGGCGATTTGAAGGTTGTTACTCTCTTGCTTGGTCTGCAGACTGGATACACAAAGTACTGCTGTTTTCTCTGCGCATGGGATAGTCGTGCAAGAGATTCCCACTACAACAAGAAAGATTGGCCACTCCGACAGTCATTGGAGCCTGGGAGGAAAAGTGTTCAGCATCCACCACTTGTTGAATCAAGGAAGATTTTGTTACCACCCTTACACATCAAGCTGGGTCTGATGAAGAACTTTGTCAAGGCCATTGACAAAAGACAAACAGCTTTCAAATACCTCCGTAGAAAATTTCCAAGGTTAAGTGAAGCTAAGATAAAGGAAGGTGTCTTTGTTGGTCCTCAGATTCGTGAACTTCTTTGAGATGATGCATTTGACCATGCACTGCGTGGCAAGGAAAAGACGGCACGGAAAGCCTTCCAGTTAGTGGCAATAAATTTTCTCGGAAACAACAAGGCAGACAACCTTGGTGGAAAACCTCCTCAAGGCATACGAAAGCCTTGGTTGCAACATGTCACTAAAGATTCATTTTTTTGCACTCTCATCTAGATTTTTTTCCACCGAACTGCAGAGCAGTGAGCGATGAGCACGGCAAGCGATTTCACCAGGACATTGCAACCATGGAGAAATGCTATCAGGGCAAATGGAGCCCATCAATGCTTGCAGTCTATTGCTGGACAGTGACAAGAGATGCTCCATTTAATGAATACAAGAGACAAGCCAAGAAGCGCCGAGTAGACACTGAATAGGACTAAACTATGTACATAATAGTTTTTTGCCTTTTGTTTCATAATAAATTTTATTTATATAACCCTTTTGCTGATTTTTAAAGTGTTACATAAACAGGACAGGTGAAATATTATCATGTAAAGCACCCATAAACACATGAAAAGACCTAGGTTTAAAATTTATGATTAGAACTCTACTATCTACACAATATACATAGACATAAAATGTAAAAACTTAAATATCTTAGAAACAGTAGCCAATCAGTTGTTTTAATTGTCATATTTGAATTCAGCACATCAAAATACATAATAAATAGCACATTTTATCTCTGAAGCAGATGACTTCTCAAAAATTGTAGACCAGTGTTACCTGAGTGTCACTCTCTAGATTTCTGATGTCCTGCAGCCACACCACTTTGTATTGTGTTCCTCCTAGATTCATAACCTAAGCAGAGTCGGGCGTGATCAGTCCGTGGAGACCGTCAAAGAAACCTAGGTGTTGCAGAAAGTGGTGATGGTGATTTACTAGGTGAATCTCATTTCTCTGAGTCAGTACATAACTATTGGCTCCTCATGGTGTTAGGGGTACTGTGCTGACTTTCAGGGGCAAAGTAAAACTGAAGAGTATGGGTATGTTTATTGTGAGATCCTAGCTAAATTACAGAGCAGATAATTATGTTCTGCCTGTTTTGATTCCCAACATATTTTATAGGGATGAAGTATGCTTCACTTCCTGTCCTAAATGCTTGTGTACTTAGGTTCATGGTGTGATTACCAATCTGACAGGAACTATGAAGCTTACTTAATTAGGGCTGGATTGTAGCCTTACAAAGTCAACAGCACGTAGCCGCATAGCTCTCAAAACAGGGCAGGAACCAGACTGGGACTTGCATCACAATCTGGTTCCTGCTTCCCCCTTGCTCCAGGGAGGAGGTAATCTGAGGCAACTCTACCACTGATGCAGAGTATTTGCTGCATTAGTAGCTGATCAGTGTTTTGTGGGGGATAACCAAGGGTCTGCCCACTGCCTCACCTTCTTCCTGCCTACCAGCACAGGCTGAGGAATAGCAGTCTGGCAATGTACTTAGTGCATGCAGCAGTGCTCATGACTGAGCCCTTAATGTTTTTTAAAGGCTTTAAAATCCTCATATTAAAGGTCCAATGAAAGGACAAAACATAATTATCGTTTCAGAAAGTTAGATTCTCTGAAGCCACACCCCTTGGGGTGCTAGCAGGAAGATGTGAGAGATAGTTGGTGTCCATCTTAGGTTAGAGAATGCAAACAACTATTTTAGTAGTTTTTAACTGACAGTGTCTGGCTCTCGGTCCTGTATTTGGTGCCATGATCCAGATAACCAGCTCTTTTGGGCTGTGAGTACCAGGCATTTTTTTGATGGAGACTTCACCTTGTGACTGCACAAGCTTGAGCTCTGTGCAGCTGCATGTGGTTGGGACCGTGACCCTCAGCACTGATAGACTCCTGAGCAAAGCAGGCAGCCATCTTCTCTGTTACATGAAAGAGTCCCAGAGGAGGAGAGAAACTCTCGGGGAGGAGTGAAAAAAAAATTCATAGGCTCACATTTCTGTGGCAGATATTAATTGTTATGAGAGATGTCAGTCTCTCTAGGGTTAAGGTTAGAGCCAGAGTTCCAACATAAACCAGATTTAACTCTCCACCCCACCCTCGTGTTCATCCACCAAAGCCAAACTGATCCTCCTAAAATCCAACATAATAGATCTATCCTGGGGTAGAATTTTTCTGGAATGTTTGGTGTAAATCTGTCAATGCCTTTAGAGGACATGGGGGATCAAAAAACTGAGGTGAAAGATTTTTCAAAATGGCAAACTCTAAACTTTTCTTTTCTTTATCCCATCAAAGTTTTTGACTGGTTTGCAAAAGTGTGGAAAGGTGGAAGAGATTACTGTTGAATTCCTTAGAGTTTAGCCATGGAATTAAGTCACAAAATAAAGCTTGCATGGCTGATGGGCACTTTGGATAGCATCCAGGGTTCATTTAAATAAATTGTTTATCATTCAAATACAAATGACCCTGAGTAGGTGGCATGACAGGCAGGTAACAGGTGGGAAATGGGAATAGATGGGGTCAAGTATGGGAAATGAGAGAAAAGAAGCAACACATGGAGGAGGCTGTCTGGAAAGGGATGGTGTCTACTCCATGCTCCTTGCATTATGTGAGTCTTCATGCAGCTTGCAAGGCCTGTCCAAATACCCACAGGGACTCGGATCACTGAGCAATTCTTGCACAATTTTTAAAACCTAAGGAAATTCTCTGGCAAAAATCTTTAACTATGGACCTGTGTTGCCAGAGAATCCCTAGCTAGCAGCTGTCCTATAGCCCCTGCTAAAGGGCAGGAACTGTGTATGAACAACACCAAGCACAACAGGCACCTATGCATCACTGTAAAATGTGTAATAAATAATAACAATAAAAAGTTGGGTTTCCCAACATGGAGTCTGCACTTATTTTTGCTGCCTTTTTCCAGAGGCAAAGGGAAAGGAATGATGTGTTTCCCTCTACCATCCCATCCTTCCTTCCCCTTCCCCACTTTGAATAAGCTGTAGATCCTTGGCCCCCACCTTTGCAGTGCAGGGTTGGAGGGAAGTCCCACAGAGGCAGCATGGTTTGAGTGCACAGTAGGGACTGGGAAGATCTATGTGGTGGGTCTTCCATGTTCCTCCCCTTAGGGGCCCAATGGTACCCTGTGCAATTAATAACTTACATGAGGAATGACATTCTTTTGAGCAGAAAACTATCTAGCCAGAAAAGGCTCTTAGCAGCACTGCTCAGCAATCTAGCTTCAAGCAGTATTAAAAGGTTTCATACAATTTGTGATATACAGTAAGTGGTATTTTTATCTATATGGAAATTGACTAGTTCTGAAATATATATTGTGTTTCAGCATTAACTCAAAATGAATGATATCCAGGATTTAAATCACTGTAGATCATAAAAATGTGCTATTTTATGTATAGTGTCATCTTATTGTTCCTGCTCTATATTTCTGTCACCATAATAGTGTGGCTGTGACGTCCAACACATTAGTGTTCTAGTAACCATGTCATTTAATGGGACTGGTTTATGATCATATATATAGTAGGTGGCTTGATCCTCAGAAGATTAACTCCACAGAGAAGTCACACAAAGGGGATTTATTCTGTCATGGATGTGCACATGAAATACCCAGTCACACTAACAGGTGATATACATGTACATCAATGGGGAGATCATTCCTGGAAAATACCTCTCCACTCCTAAAGACCCAAAATGAGGTCTAGAAAATATAATGGTACAGGAAGCTTACCATGGTATGGAATCAGTTTCAATCGGATAAATAATATTTTGTCTACCTTAAATTAGAGTGAGATACATGTAGTCTATTCAACTCAAAGGGAGTTCTCACCTAAGTGCTACTCTGCATGAGTACAGCTTACAGAATATGACCCTTAATGATTCCACATTTCTAATATAAATAATTTACAGCACAGTACAAGTGAAATAATAGCAAAGCGAATAAAGACCTGTCCAGAGGTCTGTCAAGAATATATTGTGACATGGAATGAGTTTCAGTACACTTTAATGCCATCATGATCAGCTCTTGTTGGCAAGTTTATTCTTTCACGGTAAAATTCTGGATTTCCTGATGTAAGGGCCTGATCCAAAGCTCAGTGATGTTGGTGGGTGGAAAGACTTGAATTGGCTTTAAATATAGGCCCTAAAAGAGAAGATGAACTCTACCGAATATCATTGACTGGCAGCAGATATTATATATCTGTCTGCCCAAACATTCTATACATATATTTGATTATTATTTGATTTCAGTATGGTTACATTTTTAATACATTTTCTGTATGGTTAGATTTCTCAAGTGCATTAACAGAATAGAATAATGAAGCCAGCCAGACTCTACTATTTGAATTTTGAAAAAATTATTATACACTTCTCAAGGGCCTGTAAAAAAAAAAAAGTGAGATCTCTGATGTGATAAAAGAATTTACACATTCAGAACAGATCTGTAACACTATGTCTCTTATGTGTCAGGGCTCAGGCAATAAATTTTATGATTCTCTTCTTCAGTGCTTAATGAGGCATTGCCAGACCTGCCGTATGTTTACAAAAGTCTTAACAGATAGTGACTTTAAAAATACTGAAGTTCAGCTGCCAGCACAAATGGCCATAACACCAATTATCTTTGCAGGATTTAGTCATTAGGTTGATTTAAAGGCAAAAGTGAATCAGAGGCCCATTTCCTACTGTGGTGAGGGAAGCCAAGGGTGAGCTTTTTTCTGTTCCTATTTCCTGGTACTTTTCCTCCCAATGTACTGATATTTATATTGTTGGCATAATCCCAACAATTAAACTGAGTCTCCTAAAGGGATGTAATATTATTTTTAACCCAGTGTGTTTGTTTCCATTAATTCATCTTTAACATGTGGGGTTTTCCAAGTGCAACACTCATGCCTGAGACAAGGTCCCATGTATTGAGCTGTCACCATAGTTGTTAATCTGGAAAAGTCCTGTATGTATATTCATGACAAATTGGGGTCTATATGAGCCAGGCAGAGATCATGGGGGACCACAGATTGCCAAACAAAATTAAAATATTAGTTGCCTTTGGAAAACATCTCCTTCTATTACATTTTCCTCCCTGACCCGATAGAAAACTCTCTGCAAAGTTCTACTCAGTGGAGTTGGTAAATGCAGAAAAGATGGCTAGGAGCCTTTGTTTTTCCTGTCCCCAAACCCAAGGTGGAACATACTTCTCTGTGGTGGGTTTAGCCTTTGGGGAAGAAGAGTGGAAATGGGGGCAGTTCTGGGGCATCTGTGATAGTCCATGGAAGAATGGCTCCTGAATAAGCCAACATCTAACTGGAAGACGTTTTCCCTCTGGGCAGATTGGTTATTCTTTAACCATTTACAGCTCGGTTTCTTCCACCTTCCTCTGAAGCAGATGTTACTGTCCAATCTGGAAGACAGGAGAATGAAGTAGATGGACCACTGGTCTGATCCAGCATGTCAATTCCATGCAGTCCAGGAGCCAGGAAGAACTGATGGGGCTAGGCAACAGAGTGAAGGCAAGGAGCAGCTGTGTACTTCCTGACCAATCTTGAGGGATCTGTGGATTAAGAGGGTGGACCCCCTGGGTTCATTGCCAGGAGACTAAACCTCCCACTCTCTCAATAAGAACTCATAGGAAGCACCACAATTTTCAGCTAGTGGAATTCATCTGTCCTATGCAAGTTATTCCCACATTACAGTGCTAAGGAGCCCTTAATTTCAATAGGATTAATATTGAAAAGTATCTCGCACCTGCTCTAAGTTTCAAAATAAACCTGGGAATGTGTGTCAAATGTTCTGTTAGGGCTGTGAGTGCATCTATGAACACCTCCACCCCAGTTACTACTTTTGGTGTGAGAGCTCAGTTTTGTGAAACCTGGGGAAGGAGGTGGAAGAGAAGGAGCTGCACTCTCACAGGCTCCTTCTTATTTTAACACCTGCTCAGCAACTCAAAATTGCTGGGTTATGTCAAGCCACAGGTGTCATGAGTTACTAAATGGCTGACTTGCTGCAGTAGTATCAATAGCTGAAGTTACTGTCTCAGCAACTCTCGCTTGCAGGGTTGATGATGAGGGCAGACCTTTGAGCTCAATTTGCTCAGTAGCTCTAACTTCTGCAATGCTGTCAACGTACAAGATCATTGGCATGGCACCTCTAGCTTACAGGGCTGATTTTAAGGTGCTGGTTTCTGTGAGGTCTGTAATTCAGCATCTCTAGTTTTGTGGGCTGTCAAGGCACAGCCTTCTCTAAGTTCATTGGCTCAGTCGCTCTATCATGCAGGTCTGATGTCAGGGTGCAGGCCTCTATGAAACTGCCACTATGCTTTAGTGCATCACTAATTAGGCATTGTCTTGACATTGCTGGACTCAATGTCAAGACAGATTTCTGTGAGCTCACTGGCTCAGTAACTCTAGCCTGTCGGTCTGATATAAAGGCTCATCTCTGTAAAATCACAGGCTCAGCAGCGACAGAATGCTGGTCTGATGTCAGGGCTCATGCCTCTGTGAGGCCATTAGCTAAGCAACTATAGCATGCTGGACTGATGTCAATGGGCATCATTGGCTCAGGGTCCTGAAATTAATGGACAAATTCATTTGAGGTCTCTGGTTTAGGCTCTCCATATTACTGGCCTAATGCCCGGGTTTAGTGCACCGTAAATTCACTAGGTCAGTAGCATTAGCATGCTGGGCTGATGTCGAATCTGAGGCCTCTCTGAAATTAATGGTTCAACACCTCTTGGCGGGCTGATGTCAAGGAGCAGGCCTCTGTGATGTTACTGGCTCAACAACTCTTGATATCTGCTCTGCTGTCAAGGAGAGACCTTTCTGAGGTCACAGGTTCAGCAGCAACAGCTTGATAGATGATGTCAAGGGTGATGTCTGTGATGTCACTGGCCTTGCAACTTTAACCTGCTGGACTGATGTCCAGGGGCAGATTTCCCTCTGTGAAGTTTTTGGTCTTGCTCCTGTACCTGGCTGAGCTGATGTCAAGGCAGAGGATGCTTTGTGGTTATTGACTCAGGACCTGGTCACTGGCATAACACTTCTAGCTTAATGGCTGATTTCAAGGGACGTGGTTCTGTGAGGTCTTTGGCGCAGCATCTCCAGCTTGCTGGATGAAAGCCAAAGGATATGGAAAGGCAGCTCCTGTAGATGATTAGGCTGAGGTGAAGGCAGAGGACTCTCTGATTGCTGGGTTGAATTCAGGGCCCGGGCCATTGATGAGCTTGCTGACTTAGCCTCCCTACATTGTCAGGTGGGTGGGAAACACAGGTCGCTGTAAGATTACTGGCTCCGAATGGCAACAGGCTCAACTTGCAGCTCAACAGGAATAGGAGCAACAGTTTCAGGAGCAGCTGCTTCAGGGACTCATTATGCTATTTGCACTGCTCAGGCTGCTAGTAAGCCCTAGTCCTTCCCTGGCCAAGATGGGACTCAGAGGTGACCCACAGGTAAGGCTGGCTGAAAAATTTTCTAGTAGAAAAAAGGGGGAGAAAGGGGAGGGGGAAAGTAAACAACTGAAACCCCCTTTTTTCAGTTTTTGAAATCCAAAACCAAGCTGAAGTTTTCTATTTGAAATAAAATTCAAAATTTCATTTTTTTCCATCAAAAATGTCCACCAAAAATGTGGAGCGACATAAAAAATGATCACATCTCATTCCAAATTGTTTGGGAAATTCATTTGGAGTTTTTAACTCAGAGGCATTGCCTGTCTTATTTTGCGGCTGAGTGGGTAGCCTCTGCAGCTCTTGGGCTATCTGTTGGATTCCTTTTCTGTCAGGGGAGGCACAAGCTGTATGCCATGCTCTAAACGAAAGGCTATTGCCTCAGACTCTGGAGCTGTGAAAGCTGCTCATTTGGACTGGCTGGGCTTCTTAGAGGAAAAATACCCATTGCAGATTAGAGTAATCCAGAAAAGTGGCCACATACCTTCTTACCATTTATTATTATTATTTATAATTCTACCTAGGAGCCCCAAACGTAGACCAGAACCCCATTGTGCTAGGTGCTGTACAACTACAGAATAAAAAGTCAGGCCCTGCCTCAGGAGCTTACAATTTAAGCATAGGACAAGAGAGAGATTAATACAACAGATAGGAGTGCAAGGTAACACTGAGACATAGTGTGACAGACTGGGCAATTTGCTGGCTCAAGCCTCATACCCAAAGGACTTAATAGTGGAGTAAAAAAATATATCGGGGAGGGGAAGAGGGTATGAACTAGGAACACTGGCACCAGCCTAGGAAAGGAGTGAGCTTGGACACTAATTCCTGGGTCTGGGAACTCTGTTGAGGATGGAATAGTGACTCAGCCCTTTCATACACACATATGACCAAGTGCAAATATAGCTTTCATTCGCAATCCCGCAAAATCTGACATGAAATATTATTCTTCTGTTTTTCAGGGCTTTGAAATGTGCGTCTATAAAAGCCCTCAGAAATATTGCTGTAAGGATTCTGTAATTCATTGCAGCTCCCAGCCCTAGCAACTAGAAGGTTCCTTTTCATCGATTTCTCGAATTAGCAAGCTAATGGTTTTGAATCAATTAGAAGAAAATACTGTACCAGCCATCGTTCAACCTTTTCTCATCAACAAGTCAAATTACACAAACATGTTTCCTCAGCCCAGGATTCTAGACCTCCCTGACAGAATCTTTTCCTCATCGCTCAGAAGTAAATCTGAAAGCTATTACACCAGGGAAATGTCAGCTGATTCATCCCTTTACTCCTGATGGCCATAACATGCATTTCTACCTATCAAACATACGTCACTGCGGAATGGATGAAAAGCAAAGATATGCTTGCAATCCTAAAACTAAAAGGCATTCATATGGGGCGGGGAAAAATAGTGATATGTAACAGTTTCAACTCTCCTCAGGGAATCAAGTAACTGCTTCAAAAATACACTACCACATGTTTGTCAGGGACTCTATTTGTATTACACTTACTGCGGTGCTGGGTCTTTCCAATCAAGCCGGGGGGTCTTACTTCAGTGAGGAAACAGCCCTGTGTAAATAGAGACAGTATGTATGAAATGCATGAACATCTAGTGTAAGAAAAAAATCGTGTGCTTTCACTGTGAAAACAGTGAGCACTTTCCAAGTAAAGGTTATAGATGTTTGTAATTCCAAAGCCCTGTGTGGCAGAGCTGCAATAATGAATGCCGTGACTGAATAAACAATATCAACAATTAATGGTGAGGTTGCTAAACCATCATAACAGAAGCTAAACCCATCTGTACGTTGTAACAGAAGCGGTGCACCACTTAAAACCTGTACAGAATTTCACGAAGATGTTTAATATCCTTGTGTCTTTAATCAAGACTAATTTCATTTAAGGTATGCAGCATAATCAAATTACTATAGTCTGAGCTGCTCGCCTGGAAAGCGAACTCCAATGGGATATAAACCATAGAGTTTTGTTTCAGTGCACATAAAGTACTTTATTGCTACTAACCTGACAAAGAGATGTATTATGCACATGTATTCCTCCTGTGTTTTAAACACTTCATTCTGGAAGTGTCAAAGCTATAATTGATTTCTCCCCCCCCCCTTCTTCTCCCCCAGCCCTACTGTTGTGAAGTTTTGCTGAAACACCACACTCTTTGTAAGAGCCTTTAGGAAAAAAAGCCACTCACACAAGCAGGCATTATTGGCTTTAATGTTAACGCATGAGTTTCCTGAAGAAATGGGCTGAACTAATTCTAAAGTCTCCAAACATGAGTTATCTACATTCTTGTCAATGCTGAGCTCCTACCTGCTGCTAGTGAGTCTGACAAATAAAATAATATCAATACCGAATGTGTAGTAACAGTTCAGTGGGAATTAAACAGTAGTAAAGCAGTAACCTTTAAAAGGTCGTCATCTGTTTATATAACCTCCTACTGTGTGTACCAAATTGTACTTTTCCTAAATGCACATCTTAGCCCCAGATATCTTCACTTTTATATTATTTTAGGTACCGTTTATATCCCCCTTTGCTAATAAAAACTACAACAGTAACAAACATGTAATGTTACTACTGCACGACATCAATTAACAAGAATCTAATCCTCCAGTTCTTACTCAAGGAAATCATCTAATAAGGCCAATGGGAGTTTGTCTTGAGTAAGGATGACACAATTTGGCCCATTTATAATTATGCAGTACAGTACATTGCATATGCAGTGATTATAATATGATGTGATTAATTCATTATCACATTATTAATACATTATCTGGTGATATTATTAAATGAATATTCTGCTTGGGGCTAATGCTGCCAGTAATACCAGCTGGATTTTGGTGGTTTACAGCACATGCTGTTTGTTACCATTTTATGACAGAACTATGCTTTAACGCAGCCACACACATTGACTGTGTGATTAGGTCAGCGTTGTCAGGCATTCACATTTTTGCCATTTGAATCCATGGATCATTTGGCCCATCCTAGCAATAAGTTTCCCAGCCCAAAAGAGTCCATTGGAGCACATTCTCTGCAGGCCATATAGAGATTTACATCTATTACTCAAATGATCATTAAACATATGTGACAAGTAAGGCTATGATTTTGTCAGAGGTCGCAGAAGTCACGGACTCTGTGACTTCAAGAGACCTCCGTGATTTCAACCCATGGCATCTGGGAGCTGCCAGAGATGGCAGGGAGCCCCCGAGCTCCCGGCGGTTGCAGGTGGTGGGATCCCCCAGAGCTCCAAGCCACAGGCGGTGGGGGCCCCTGGAACTCTAAGCCGGGGTCCCCGCAGCTGCCCAGCCGCCGTGAGAAGTGTGGGGTTCCTGCAGCTCTCCTTTTTGTCATGGATATTTTTAGTAAAAGTCAGGAACAGGTCACAGGCTTCCGTGAATTTTTCTTTATTGCCTGTGACCTGCCCGTGACTTTTATTAAAAATATCCATGACAAAATCTTAGCCTTACTGACAAGTAATAAATTTAGTACTGTGTGCTATTTATACAGATTCTCTTATGGTGCTTCCCCTGTTAATATTAATATGTGTGTCTCATCCCTTTGTCAGCAATATCTGAAATCTTACCTTTTGTTTTAAATCTTCTAAAATACACGCCCCCCTCCCCAATTTTTTGCCCTGAGCTCTTGCAAACCCAGGTCTAGGACCATAAAATGGTTGTGGAATTATATTCTTTATTCCGAAACTGCTCGCCTTCCATAATGTTTCCCTTCTGCTATGTAATGGAATGATTTATCCCCATAAGAATTCATATGCTTCTGAACATGGTGCTCATCAATCCATGAACTGGGCAGGTACATTCTGCTAGTGACCCTTTCATTTACTTATGCATTCACATCTTCTAGTATATCCTTAACTTCGTTCCCGTATATGGCTCTAAATTCAGACACAGACGTTTCTACTGGCCTTCACAGAAGCTCGATAATGGCCTGCCTCATTCTTCATTGCTTTAATCCATCCTTCATATCCATCCTGACTACCCTTTCAGCTGATTACTGAAGGCGCTTTTGACATCTTGACATTTTTTTGCCCATCTGCTGAGACAATCTGCTCGTCACAGTTTATTTCTATGCTCGCTAAGGTTGTCAGTCAATTGCCTTTTTGCAATTCTGCTTTCTACTTTAATAATCAAGGATGTAATAGTCTCTGACCAGGAACTGAATGGATTTAGAGCTTGATTTAAGCATTTAATCCATTTAAAAAAAATTTTATGTTCAGTACTGTTAATGATAGAATTGCTAGAGCAAATACTGCACAGTAAGTTTCTAACAGCATGGCTCATCTTTCTTTTCTATACGGTTTCCTCCTGGAATCCACAGGCAACTCTTTAAGGAGGGGGGGAAAGTAAGAACATTCTATTCTATTTACCTTCTGATGGTTTTCTGTGCACCATTTCAGGCTGCTACAAACTGAATGGAAGAAAGTATGCAATCCCTGCAAAACAGACGTAAGTGAAGGAAAGTTGCATGTTTGTTCACTAAATTCCAGCCTGTATTGAATTTCCCTCTGCACTCTCTTTAAATAAATACTGAGATCATGCTCTTTCACTGCAAAACAAAGAGGTGAAGGTGTTCCTGAATGCTAGACAAAACTACCTCATAGAAATTATATGGTATGTTTTACTATGGGGGATTTTCTTCATCAACACTCATTTCCTGACCAGTAGTTAAAAACTCCTTTTTTTTTTCTTTTACATTCCTCCATTCATTCAGAAAGTGATTCTAAAGTTCATAACAGCGTTTTTCATGAACTTTCAGTTCAACAAGAGAGTCTACAATATGGTGTGAGATGATGGCATCAATAATGTCAAACGCTTGTCAACCAGGATCCAGCCTGTCATATCACTCATGAAGTAAAAGAGGGCAAATAAGTAGAATTAGTTGGAATAGGAAGAGGGTTTTAACTTTAGACACTAATAAATTAAGGCAGGGGCCCACTCCTGCAGCCCATACCCATGTGATTAGACTCCTAAAAGTCATTGGAATCGCTTGTGTAACTAAGGATTACTTGAGTGAGTAAAGACTGCAGAACTGGATTTTGTGTTTGGCTATGGTGATAGGATACTGCATGATTTGGAATCATGAACTGGGTAGGAAAGAAAGTAAATAAAATACTTGAGCCTATTTGGCAGTATTTTATTTTGTCTTGGTGCCACCCTTCCATCACTTCTTATTACACAACCACTACAGGATGTACCAATTAGCAT
This sequence comes from Trachemys scripta elegans, assembly GCF_013100865.1. Taxonomy (NCBI): domain Eukaryota; kingdom Metazoa; phylum Chordata; order Testudines; family Emydidae; genus Trachemys; species Trachemys scripta. The sequence goes on along the minus strand of NC_048304.1, from coordinate 106,085,014 downwards.
TTTCATCTTCAAAGTAAGCATTACAAGACAAAGTGGTTACGTGACATCCCAAGGTTTCAGAGAAGGTCAATAGCAAACGCAAGATTAGAATTTGTTCCTAGCTCCCTCTCTTAGCTTATGCTTACATGATGAGACCACATCTCTCACCAATATGCCCATTAATATGCTGCTGTGTTACCGTTTGTGTTTTGGACAGTTTGCAATTTGCCAAATGGTGTTTTCAATAGGTATTGTTGTCTGCTGTACTGCTTCAGTCAAATGTATAATACGGTAACAGGTATAAAGTCTCTTTGTTACAATTTTCTAAATTGCTCTTTTGCCATCGTAAAAAAAATACAAGACAGAGCTTTTAAAAGGCACAAAGGAAATTAATGAAGAATGAACTCCCTCATCTCTTACCAGACTCCGAATTTTAGCAATTTTAACATATCGGAAATGCCTATAATTTTTTTAAAGCCCCAAAGGCCTTGTTGTTTTTGTCTTCAATTTTAGCATGAAGAAAGATGAGAATGTGTCTGTATTTTAATTTCTCCATAATAAGACAAAGCTTCTCCAAGCAAGAAGAAATATCCAGGTCAATGAAAAGGGAACATACTGCTGTGTGGAAAAAAACTGTCAGCTAAGTTTCCAGAGAAGTGAAGAATCAAAGAGCTTTCTCTTTGCCAGGAATTTCCAGTCCCAGAGAAACCTGGCTAATCTGTAAAGACCATAGGAGAAGAACCTTGAGAAAGATTTTCATGGGGAAAGGCACTGTTTTGCTAGCCAGACATTCATGTTCTATTGCTGTCGAAGCATGAAGAGTAAAACAAAACCATTCATTTTCCGAACTCGAAGTTAGATATCTTTCCGGTGCTTTATACATTTCTTACAAATAAGCCCAGATGTTTTATTTTCTCCCCTTGTCTCCTGCCTACAGTAATTGTAGATTTCTATTTCATCTTACTTAGTGTTAAACTGTGATACCTTCCTTACTAAATCTTGGAGATCCATTTGTCGCACTGTCTAGAGTGGCTCACGACCATGAGTGCCTACCTCAGGGCTGACTGTCAAAAAAACAGGGCAGGCACCCCTTATTGGTGGTGTATTCTATAAATAAATTTCACCAAGCCAATAACAGATGTGAACCCCTGGATCGCTACACAAGTCTTACTATCAAGTCACAGACATCCCTTAGATGCTCCAGCCTATCTTGCCACCCAGACAGACTGGACTAAAAGGTCACTTATACCAAAAATCACACCACGTTTAGGTTGCTTCCAATCCCAAGAGACCAGTCACTTATCCCAGATCAATTGGTACCCTAGACCTTACACCAAAGACAACTCTGGTAGCCAATTATAGTAAACTAATTAAAGGTTTATTAGCTAAGAAAAAGGAATGAGATTATTGAGAGGTTAAAGCAGGTAAATTACATGTGCAGGTGAATCACAGTCTATAATTCCAAAGGGTAACTGATATGTAGTAATCTGCCAGTTTCCCAAAAATCTCTCAGGGCTACCCAGAATATCTCTGGAGATCTCTGTCTTCTCATTCAATTATTCCATCCTGTTAGAATCCAGACAGTCCAGAGAAGAAGGATCTTTCCCTGAATCCATACTTATAGCTTCTTCTCACAGAGAACAAGCTGACAGGGACTCTACCCACATGGGCTCTTCCTTTGATGACAAAGAGTGAGGAATGCATTTAGATGCTTTGATCTCCGATCATCACACACAATGACCACTTGCTTTGAAATTAGAACATTTCTGTTACCGTTCTTCATTTGCATTCCACAAAGCTTCTTTCTCATTTGATGGGTTATTTAGTTACAGGGGTATATGCAGTGTAAATGTTAGCTACTGCATTATAATGGAATACAGATAAGTGAAAACAACGCATGTAACATCCCATTAGCTTCCATGAAGTTTAAACACCACATACGCTCTTATCCATTTAGCATGCACTTTGCTCTATAATACACAAGTGAATTGGCCTGGCTATGCATTTGTAAGTAATCAGTGAGGCCTAGAGCTTTGGCATGAGCTGGTACCTGGTCTGCCAGCATCACACCATTATTAACACAAGTAATCCCAATGTGACTACTTATGTGAGAAACTGCTCATTAAAAAAAAAAGGTTGTCATAATACAGCCTTCCATAAATAATACAGAGCCAAATCTTAGTTCCACTGAAGGCACTGGCAAAAATACTATTGACTTCAGAGTTACTAGAATTTGGTCATTAAGGCAGCTATCTTCCAGGCAAGAAATCCTGTACCAGATTCTGATCTCAGTCACACCAAATGTCAAAGTACCTTCATGGCAGGCATTAGAATTACTCTGATTCTATACTAACGTAACAGAACAGAATCTGGTCCCCACTAATCTTTATATTTGCCTTAAAAGTGCCTAATGGCTCCAAGACTGTTGTTATGACAATGGAGTCAAGTAAAAGTAAGTGGATGTTGAAGAGAGAAGTTAATTCCTTGGATAGATTTTTTTATATATATATATATACATGAAATGATGTTGAACTCTGTATTCCAGAAATGACTGAAAAACATGTTAAGAGCTAGAGTCGGTTGTAAATTCAAAAAAATTCAAAATGCTGACACTTTTCCACAATTTTTTCGAACAAGCCTTATTAGAAGCAACTTGTAAAGTCCAGTTTTGCTTTAACTCATTCATCGATTCAGAAGAAACCTGACTGAGCTCCAATAGCAAAATAATTTACAAAGCAACAGCTTCATCAGAAACTTGTAACTTTAATGCTGTCAGCCTCTTTCACCAAACAAATAAATACATCCAGGTTCAATCGAATTTTCTGCGCTGTGTTAAGAAAGCTGGGCATATTTATTTGAGAAACTGGTCCTTCCAAGCTTACCTAACTGCTGGATCAATACAATTGCACATAATTAGTGAACAAGTACAAGATAGGAAAGCAGCTGTTCGACCTTTTTTCTTGTCAGCCAATTTCCTCACCATGTATGTCCCAAATAAGGCTGCTCCTATCCTCATTCTGTTTTAGTTAGTACAAATTTCTTGGATGGCTATCACACAGTCAGGGCCTATCCTGCTCCCAGTGAAATCAATGGGACTTTTGTCATTGACTTCAAAACATGTAGGATCAGGAACCTAGAAACCAAAAGCTGCTACTTGTTACCTATTGGTCTAAGACATATGAATTACTGTATATTGGAAGGCAAATGATGTACAGCTCAGGCAATGCCAATAAAAGATGTAGGTCTCTTCCTGCCTACAGGCTCCAGCATCATTCAGACATTTGGCCAGAAAATATGTACTGACAATATTGCAAGAGCAAACTGAAACAACAAATCACAGGAATATTGATCACTGAAAGTTATGTCTGATCACATGGAAACAAGTGACTGCAAAGAGCGGATTCTCGCTTCTGCTGCATTTCAGCCTCACCCTGCCTTTCCCAGTATTGGCGTGCCTGCCACATCCACCTCCAGAAGGAGATTTGGGTGAAAAGTACCAGGATTAGGGTGAAAAGTGCCAGGCACTGATGGGATGGAATGGACACAACCAGACCAATAAATGGCTCTGTGTTATGAGACCTTATTTTTGGCTTCAGGGTTTAGGGTTTGTAGTACATGGGAAACCATATTAAAATATCCAAAGGCATCAAGTTGCAGGGCAGGGTCAGTTCAAGCACATCTGCTCCCCCGGCAGATCCATTCAAGTGTAAGATCAGAGAAAACCTGCCCACCAGGCACTATTATCTGTGGGGCAGAGGACCTACAGTAGGGAAGGGATGGGACAGGGCATTATCAATCATAGGAAGAGAGGGGAAGGCACCTAGGAACCCACCCACCCACCCGTAGGATCACTATCATCCCCCTGTAAATCTGATTCCCCTCCAAGGGAATGGGTGTATTCACAGCTCTGACACCTCTGCTAAGAATCTGCCGCTTGGAGGCCTAGAATGCTTCAGGTTTTACACAATGCCCAGCACCTTACTCCTAGTATGTGGAGTGAAGAACTGAGCATGTTCAGAACAGTGTCCCATCCAAACAGGGTCCCCAGCTGGTGCAGTTGTGCAGCCCACCAGCAGCAGCCCCGGAGCAGAGCAATGATAGTCCATCTCTACATAGCTCTGGTGTAACAGCATGGAGGATATTGCATTTTGTTGTGGGCACCTCAATAGCAGACAGAGAGGGTGACAAACTGGAGGGAGTTGAGAGAAGAGTAAGGGCAGGTCTACACTTAAAAAGCTGTAGCACTTCAGTGAAGACACAAGTATGCCAACAGGAGAGATTTTCCCATTGGCATAGTTAGTCCACCTCTACAAGAGGCGGTAGCTATGTTGGCAGAAGAAGCTCTCCCATTGACATAGCACTGTCTACACTGGGGGTTAGGTTGGCGGAACGACATCGCTCAGGGGTGTGGATTTTTCCCACCCCTGACTGACGTAGTTATACCAAAGTACATTTGTAGTGTAGGCCTGGGCTAACTGTAAGATACTTAAAGGAGTAACAGCACTTTTCCTAATAGATCTAGCAAAGGACATGATGTTCTTCCTTGTTTGATAATTGGTTCTCGCTGAGTTGGAGGGGTGTGTAGGCATGCATCTCACACTGCAGCTTCTCCCCAAGAAAGCACAAAGATGCCACAAAGAGGATGGGATCCCTCAATAACTTAGAGCTCCCTGAAAAATAAGGGGAAAGGGGGAATGGCCTCTTTTTATGATATTTTATTCCCTTTTTTGTCAAATTTTAAGACCAGATTTAGTCAAATTTTCAAAATTAAAAACTTTTCAACCAGCTGTAATTAATCCTCCCCCAATTAGTGAGGACAATCTAATCAATGAGGACACTAGGAGTAATCAGCAATTTTTATGCAGATTTGGTTTAATCAGTATTAAAGACTTTTCTGGGCTTATTGGGCACATTAATCTATATGGTTAATTCTGTGATACTAGGATGGTGGGAGCAGTGTCTTGATGCAGTGTAGCAGATGCCAAAATGGTACCATCCATTCTGCGTCTTATGGGAAGTAAAACTCATGGATTGTTGCGTATGCTCATAGCACCAGTGAAGCCAAAAGAGAAGTGATACATGGAAATTTTAGTTATTTGACAAAGGCCTTTTTCTCCAGAACCTCTTACCATAACAGAACATTTACAGTTCCATAAGCAGAAGCAGACATCTACGAAGCCGGGAAGTGCACATGTGGCAGAATTTAAGACGTTAAGCCAGAAATGTGAATTTGGAGCAGATTTGTATAATCCTTTGAGGGATCATTTGGTGTGGGGTCTGAGAGACATGACGCTGTACAGAAACATTTGCTAACAGATGTTCATCTTACATATACTTGAGCTGTAGAAATTGCTGTGAGATTGCAACACATGAGTCAGAAGAAATAGCCTAAGGTAAAAGTGATGTTCACCAAATTAATGCCACTTTAGCCAAAGGTCAGATCAGGCTAGTGAATTTTAAATGGCTTTGCAGAGGCCTAACAGACGGTAAAACAGATGGTCGGTTCAAAGTGGAGTTGTCAGAAATGTCAGAAAATAAGACATGTTCAGCCTGTGTAAAAGTAAATGCAATTGTGTAAAATTCAGGTGACAAATACAACAGATTGGATTATGTGTGAGAGATCACCTGCTAGAGCTAGTGACAGTAACTATAAGGTAGCTAGTATGACTATATACAGACTCTGAAGAAACTCACCTCTTCTTTGGCTAGAACTACAAGTGGATGGGAATCATTTAAAAATAGAACTGGACACAGGGTCTGCAGTTTCCATTTTCTACTGGAAGGATTATGAGTAGTTACTTAGAGCTATCCCACTTCTACTTACTATGGCCAATCTTTGGGAATACACAGCTGGAATTTGGGAAGGAAATGGATCGATCATATTAAGCTAGACTGGCAGGACATTAGAGCAGTGTCACAGCATATAGTTTTAAGCCATGGAAGTTATTTAACAAAACTTCTGGAAAAGCAAGTTTTCATTAGTGATGTGGATAAACTAAAGGATATTCAACTCACTTTAACACTGGAAGAAGGATGCCAGCCACATTTTTAAAAGGCCTAGCAAAAGCCATATGCTTCCAGGCCAAAAACTGTTTTGACTATAATGGAGAGATTAGGACATGAAGGAGCTGTGCACTAGGTAGATCAAAGTAAGTAAGCAACACCACTTGACCTGTATGGTTATTTCTAATTAGCAATCCTGTTTTAAAAGAAGACATACTCCTTACCCTGTTAGAAGATATCTTTGCTCCATTACCGGGTGGGCAGAAGGTCAGTTTAGCTCATGGTTATTTACAGATGGAGCTGAGCCCTGAATGGTATGCATTCTTCGTAGATAATAACCCATAAAGGACTGTTTTCAGTTTAATAAACTTCTCTTTATAGCAACATCTGCCCCCAGCGTTATGAAAGAATCATAGCAAAAGTGATTCTGTCATGGTGCCTATGATAACGTCCTGATACTGGTATACTTGAGTAGTTTGGTTATTGTTTAAGTGTCTTACTTTATATATTTGTTAACACAACAGTATATTTGTTTCTCAACTACTTTCTCCCCACTGTCAGTTTGTTTTACTTAGGCAAGTCAGACTTTATGTGATTCCCCTCAGGGCAGTGATCATAACTCGTATGTTTGGAAAGTACCTAACATACTGTGGATATTACCAGAAATTAAATAGTGGTGGTTGTGGTAAGTTTTGCAAGAAAACTCTGGAATGCGGTGTTATCTAAATAATACCTTCACAGGATAAACTGATGCAGGACATTTCAGAAACCTAAGCAGAGTGTTACTGAGGCTGGAAAGATATGAGCTGAGAGCAAACAAGGCCACATGTGAATTCTTTCAAGAGGAAACTGAATATTGTGTGCATATGCTAGATGTGAAGGGCCTGCCTAAACTGGTGAATAACATCACTGTTGTAGAGAAGGCCCCTTGTCCTAACATTGCACAGATCATCTCCTTTTTAGGATTCATAAATTATTATAATCTTCTTTTGCCAAACTTGCAATAGTCACCCACTCTGCTTTAGCTGCTTAAGAAGTGTAAAAATGACAGGACTTACAGCCTTTGCAGAAGCACTGAGGGAAGCCAAGAGAGCTATAACTTCAAATAAGGGATAAAACTTTCAAAAGCATCTAAGTGACTTAAGTCCCATTGACTTTCACTCCCAAATGCCTAAGATTCTTTTGAAAATGGGACTTATGCTCCTAAAACCATTAGGCACTTTTGAAAATTTTCCCCACTGTGCTCATGCATTCTGATGCAGGACTTGCCATGGGATTGGCTTGTGATGCCTCATGCCATGGCATGGGAGCAGTGCTGTCCCACGTTCTGCCTTGACAGTTGTAAGTTGTATTTACATCTCTTTCATGAACACCAACCAAACCATCAGATCAGGATTAAACAAAGACTGTGAATGGCTATCCAACTACAGAAGCAGTTTCTCCTCCCTTGGTGTTCACACCTCAACTGCTAGCAGAGCACCTCACCCTCCCTGATTGAACTAACCTCGTTATCTCCACACTGATTTATACCTGCCTCTGGAGATTTCCATTACTTGCATCTGAAGAATTGAGGTTCTTACCCACGAAAGCTTATGCTCCCAATACTTCTGTTAGTCTCAAAGGTGCCACAGGACCCTCTGTCACCAACCAAAAGGAGTTGTGCAAATAAATAAAAGGGACAAGCAGTTCGATGGAGGAAACTCAGAAGTTTCACTAATACTTCTGTGGACAACCTCTAACCTATTAACAAACCATCAGCCTCTGTCATATGTATTCAGCCAGAAACAGGACCCCAGTTATAGCTGCTACATGTTTGCAACACTATGCATTGTTCTTAAGTGAATACCAATATAAAATGGAACATATGAACACAGCAAAGTGTTCAAATGTTGACGGGGTCGACTATCCCCAGTGAGCGTTTAATTAACGTCTAGAACAGACACATCAGATGTATTTAATATCTCTCACATAGGAACTTTGCCAGTTACTTGTGCAATGCTGAAGAAAGCAGCTAGGAATTATCTTGTTTTAGTAAAGGTATATGAGGCTATTCTGAAAAGAAGCCAGTAGAAGTATATTCTCTCCTTAAAGTGAGAGGAACTTGTTATTCATGATGGGTGCCTAATGTAAACCATTTGAACAGTCATCCTACTCTATGTGTACACTATGAACTATGGGTGTGATTCCCAGGCTTGCGTCCACATACTGCAGTAGCTGATGTAGTAGCACGGGTAGTGGCATCAGAGGCATGGTTAAGCCAAGCCGAGTCCAAATCCACCTGAAACTGGTGGGTATGTACTCAGCATGGCTCAGCTATACCTCCAATGCCCATGCTACACTGGGTAGCTACCACGCCTACGCTACTATTTATACTTACTCTAGCTAGATGAGAGCTAATGCGAGTCTGTGTACACAAGCAGGGGAATCACACCCCTAGCTGGTAGTACCGATGTAGAAAGCTATAACAACATGTGTTGGAAGAGCTGCATTTAGGCCTTTTGGGGGTGATTAAAATGAAAGGTTTGGCAAGAAGCTGTGTTTGGTGGTCAAATTCAGATAGCCAGTTGAACAGGGGTCCAAAGGATTTATAGTATGTCTGCCAATATAGAATGCACCAGAAGAGGCACTAGACCACCCTTGTGAGTAGCTGAGGACCACCCTTGTGAGTAGCTGAGAGAACCATAGGAGCACATACTTATGGATTGCAGGGGACTTATCCGGGGCCCGGTGCCTTTGTTATGATCCATGCCTGTTCAAAATGGCTGGAGGTATTTTGTTTGTCATCTACAACATCAGCATATACCTGTAACGTACTACTCGTTTTGTTTGCAAAAACTAGTATTCAAGAGCAGGTTGTATTAATAATGAACTCATCATCTACATAATCAAATTTCCAGGAATTAATTAAGTTTAATGGAATCAAACATCTACTTGTAGTCCCATATTATCTATTCTCCAGGGGTTAGGCATAACGGTTTACTCAAATGTTAAAAAAGAGGAATAGAGTGTATGAACTGAGAAAAGAACATTATTAAAAAAACTGACTAGCTTCTCCTTTGCTGGCAGAAATGCTCCACACAGCAGCACAGACCAGTCACCATCTGCTTTACTTTTTGGATGAAAGCTTCATTTTCCACTGGATCTCCTTAAACCAGACCTTGGAAGATCAATTTTTAAGAAGCAAATAAAAGAAGCTGTCAGTAGACAATATGACCTCTTATATAAATTGTAGATGGACATAGTATGTGACTTGAGCTGACTATAGACTCCACAACTCAGCACCACCACAAAATCGCACCCCACAAATTAGGAACAAGACTTCCAGGGTCACTTTCAAGTCAATATTACCCACAGAGAGACAGCTGCCTACCCATCTTAAAGTTTACAGAAATGTAGATTTTACTACAGTGCTTGTTTACATTCCATACAGCATTCAAGATAAACATGTAATATTATTTAAGTATTATACATCATTAATGTTGAGTGTTTGTTTGTGTTAAGGGAAGCTGAGATTTTTGGTGGAAGAAACTGAACTGGAATAAGTAATAAAGTTCCCCTAATGGTGGTTCTATCCATATAGCAAGGTACAGGGTGTTCTTATGTTTTTGCTGTTGTGGTGTTAATAGTTTGGTTTTGTGTGTGTGTGTGTCTGAGAGAGAGAGAGAGAGAGAGAGAGCCTCACATGGAAGACCTACAGAAAGCTTACCCACGAAAGCTTACGCCCAAATAAATCTGTTAGTCTTTAAGGTGCCACCAGACTCCTCATTGTTTTTACAGCAACAAAAGATATTAGAGAGCTAAACCTATCATGTGACAACAGTAAGAAACGTAATCTCACTTTCTTCTAATACTGAACAGAAGCTTTAGTTGAATAAGAACCTGTGCAAAACTATATTCCCGCTCGCTGTCTATTTCCCTGTAAAATGTTCCCCTTCCTCAGCCCCTGCCTTGCTTCCTGTTGAAGATTGAAACAGTACATACAGAGGCACTGACTTATGAGGAAAGATTAGAAGATATATGTGTTTAGCTTGGCTAAGTGATGACTAAGAGGGGACAGGGTAACAGTCTGCCATTGTCTGAGGGTGGCAATACCAAGGACAGAGAGGAATTATTTAGGGTGGCGGAAAAAGTTAAGTGGAAATAATGTGATTAATTAGGCTCCATACATTTCCTGACAGTGAAATCTTTTAGATTTTAGAATAGTTTCTCAAGAGAAGTGATATTTAAAAGTAGCCAGGACAAAGCACTGGGAAAAGGTAAATCAGAGTACATTCCTACACTGGGCTGAGAGAGACAGGGTCAACCTTGGTCTCTTACTTCCATTGTTCAGAAGTAGTAGTATTACAGTAGTGCCTATACCTCCATCTGATGCGTAACGGGACGCAATGTGAAATCTGCCTCTTTGTCCTTATATTGCTCCATATTGATGAAGTCTTTCAGGAGTCTCAACAAAGATGTTACCTAGATATAACTGCATTATATGAGGCAGTTTTGGCTCAGTGCAGTTTCCTGGCGCATAGTGCTTCTCTATATGTAAACTGAATTTGAAATGACCATTCCTGCTTGAAATCAGCATTTTTTAGCCTCCTGCTAGTGGCTCCCATGTTGCTGAGAAGTGACATCGTTTTCATACCTGCACTATGCAGGCCCTGTGTTGAAGTCATAAGTCAGCTTGCATCCCGCTTTCATAATGGTTTAGCATCAAAAGCAGAGGTGAACTATTTTAACTATAGGTGATTTTTTTAAACTCAGAACTAATTAATGCATTGCAGCATCACATAAGAAGAATATAATAGAAAAGCCAAAGAAGTAAGGTCTCTCACATTACTAATATACTTAACACATCAAATTTTAAAAGATTAATATGTAGAGCGATGTGTCATAGTGGACAGAGCATGGGACTGGGAGCTGTATTCTAGTCCCAGTTCTGCCACTGGCCTACTAGGTAACCTTGGACAACTCACTGCACTGCTGTGTGCCTCAGTTTCCCCATCTGTAAAATGGGGATAATGATACTGCCCTTCTTTGTAAAGCACTTTGAGATCTACTGATGAAATGCAGCATATAAAAGCTAGGTATTAGTAATAGTAGTATGCATTTAACATTCAGCAATCAAATAATGTATAGTCTGATAAGTGAAGGGGCTGATCCATTAGAAAAACAGTCCAGTTTTAATCTAGATGCAATCTTATATTAAATAGTCAGAGTTAGAGGTTTTGGTCCAGGCCTATATCTAACATTCATAATTAATACCTTTTTCCTAGTAACATAAAACCAGAGTGTGACCTTTCTGGACTTCCATGGGACTTCTCAAGTGACCAGTAGGAGGAAGGGGTCACAATCTCAACCATAACAAGCATCCAGAATTTGGCAGACTGTGCAATAGGATTTGGTGGGTGGAGAGCTAGTTTTACCATTCCTCCCCCCAAAAAAGAGAGCGATGCAGTAAAAAATAGAAAAACCTACAAGCTTCAGTGATATTTGTTAGACAATGATATATGCTTAGTCTCCAAATGGATAATGTTCAGCATTCAGAGTGGAAGTGGCTATTGAGATAGATGTACACAATAGAGAAATGTGTCACGTGGGCTCTATCTAAGGACCCCATCCAACTTTAATAGATATGGAAAGGGGTCTATTGACTTTAACAGGAATTGGCTCTACCCCTAAAAGTTCCCCCAGATGGAACAAGCTGTATGCTAAGGAATGGATTACATTTGTTTTATAAAGTGTAGCTCTGACTTTAAAATATATTCTAGTTCTGTTCAGATCAGTTTAGAAATGTTAATTTATTTCTCATTCATTGTAGAGGTTAATCTCACCCGCGCAATAGGTCAATGCGATCTGTAAACTAAATTTGTGATAGAAATGCAAATGTTTCCATTTCTGCGCTGACCATCTGTAAAATTTTCCTTTGTAAACCGGGAAAAATAACAAATTGTCGTTCATTTTTCTGAGCTCTATTATATTAGTGTGTCGTGTACATTAAATCCTGTAAAAACAATCATATTAGCCTGTTTTATGAGCTGCATGGCTGCACCAGGGACTCAGGAGGCATAAGGAACCCAGACCCTGTGAGTGGAGAAAGCAGCCATTGCTGGACAGAGGTGATGAGTTGGTAGGGTGACCAGATAGCAAGGGTGAAAATCGGGACAGGGAGTGGAGGGTAACAGGTGCCTATATAAGACAAAGCCCTGAATATCAGGACTGTCCCAATAAAATCGGGACACCTGGTCACCCTATGAATAGGTGAAGTTTTAACTCAGGCCACCAGTTGTCCTGAGCCAACTCAAAAGGGGAAGTCATCTATGCCAGGAAAAATATTGCACTGCTTCCTTTCCCCCAGTGCAATTGACAGAAGTGCACAGCCATGCTAAGATAATAAGTGTAATACAACTATGAGATCTTTGCCACTGCTGGCAATTTTTCTTTTTAGAATTATACAATCTCCTTTTTTATATGAAACAATGCAGAGAAAGAATATGGTGTTTAAATAACTTTGCAAGAACATAATAATACCCTGCACCTACATAGTCCCTTTCATCCCAGCATTTCAAAGGGCTTTACAAAAGCTAAATCTATCAACACTCTGAGAGGTGAGTAATATTGTAATAATTTTTAGATGCCTAAACTGAGGTACAGAGAGGTTAAATTATTTATCCAGCATCAAATGGTGAGTTGATGGTGATACTGGGAATAGAACTCAGATGTCCTAGTTCTTGATCTTGTGCTCTAACCACGGGGGGGGGGACGGGGGGAGGGAAATGGTCAAAAAGCACACTGCTTTCCAATGTATTATGTGCTCTAAAAGTATGTAATGCTGATTAATGGTGGTTGTTTTATAGGTAAATATGAGTGTCAATTAAATGTTAATGTGACATTTCCTCAGAATGAGGACAGTGATTTAATTATGTAAAGATCCCCATTAATTAGGTTTTCTAATTGCTAGATTGTTTTCTAAGACCCAAAATTATGAATGTGATTTCTGGCAATAATCTAGATTCAGACCTCTTTAGAGAGTTCATGTATTCCTAACATTCTCCTTTGAAGATGAGTATTTCCAGTGACTATGATACTATATCATTAGCATAGTGATAAGTTTGGTTTTGTTACCATATCCATCACTAATGTCCATACAAATTGTACATGTTTTACTAGAGATGAGTCTAAACAGAACAGCTGAACCAAGAACCCTATTAGCATCAACAGAGTTTCCTTATGTTACACTGCTGTCATCAAGAGCAGAAAGGCCAATGGCCCTTAGAGCGAGTTCTCTACTTTGAGCTGGGGTGGGGGAAACGGCAAAAATGTGCACATAACATTTTTCTGATTATTTTCAAAATTTTGTTTTGATGGAAATTTTCTGACCAGCTACTTTCCCATCTATCCTCAAACTGAGCTAAATTAACTAATACACTAGAAATAACAGTACAGGCATTGGGCAGTATAAACAGATCCTGAGTAGGCTGTTCTCTTTAGCTACATGGTAATGCTCACTGCAATCTGATGAGACAACCATATTGACATCAAATGGACATCTCACAGCAGCAGCCTTCTCCTACTTATAGTTGAATACTTCTATTAAAAATCTGCTACATCCTATTTCCCTGATACTCTAATCACCCTGTTTTCAGTGTAGGTTACTAAAATGTTTTGTGAGTGTGTATGAAGCCAGGTACGATCCTCACTGGGGTTTTTTTAGTGAAGAGTGAAATGCTGTCAGATTGTCTCAGTCAGCTACGAATATCCTCAATTCTACTAGTTCCTGCATAATATTACTGACACAGCAGCTCGCTCCTATTACATAGTCAAAACCAGGAAGTTGAACAAACTCTTTTACAAAAGATTGCCCTTCTTACCTGCCCTGATTTACTTCTCCGCTTTTGACACACAGTCCTTAATGACTGGATTGTGATTATCTGGGGACTTGTGACAAATGAAGTGCAAATTCTGTCCTCAGACATCTGCAGTTGTTAATATAATCACTGTCAGTTCCTGTTTCAGACAGATCAATGCCTATGCGTAAACGAAGTCCAGACAAAGTGATAATACCGTGATAGAGCAATATGCCAATTCCCTCTTTGAAGATAAATTTGCCTATGTCCTCCATGACTACATCTAAGCTCAGACCCTGGAATTTATGAATAAACAAATCATGGGCTTCACAAAGAGGAAATCATCTGTTGACAGAGGAGTCTCGGACTAATGGAAACCATAACATGAATCAATGTTATAGGTTACGATTGATCAAGTTTGTCAGAATGAATTGAAGTTTCTTTAAAAACCGTTGTCTCAAATCAATTTTAAATCCTGTACAAAGCACATCACAGCACTGTATGCCAAAGTGTATGTTAGCAGATTTTATGTAGCCCTAGTTTTGACTTAAGTTATTACTTTGTACCATATTTATAGTAAATTAAGAATACCCTTTGACAGAATGACTGATACTTTATCCTACCATTTCCCTGTAAAGGACATATACTTTCTTGCACAGTAGCAGAATAGATGCCATGTTACTTTAAATTGTGTACATCAGTTTTGGAGTAGAAAGCCACTGGTTGTAAACCATGTGTCAAAATCAAGTAAGCAATTAATTGTGACTACAGTATGTTCACCTCAGTCTCGGCTATTGAATCAGTCTGTGTAACTTGCTTGTGATAAAATAATTATTTCCATTAGCCAACCTTGTGAACCAGCTAAGGAACCAAATGTGCAAACTCTCCATACCTTTCAAGCACAGCCAGTTCTATATAATGGTCACTGCACCTGAAGCTGATCTTTTCCCCCCACATATTCTGTGAACGTTCTGATAAAACAAATTGTTTGATTTACATCTTTAACAAATAGGGATTTTTATCCCCATTTCCCCCTAATTACAACCATACTGACTGCTTTGGAGTCACAGCAAAAGACTTTACAGCCATGTTTCTGGTAAAGATGTCACAAACCACAGTACATGTAAATGATGAATAGGTATCAAAGCATACAAGCTTGTCGAAAGGTGACATATTTTCATGCTGGCCATTGATCCAAATTCAGCAGTAAATGGCTGTACTTTTATATAGGAAAACAGCAGTTTGGCACACATTGCACAAATTGTAAAACAGCAAAAGTCCATGGCTGTCAATGACACAGTCCATTGTGTGTCTTTTGTCATAAATTCTGAGTCCTCATCAAACTCTGTAACATAATAGTATAAAGCACCATCACAAACTAAAACATTATGCTTCACTCACTTTAGCAAGTAAATATTCAAGAGGTCTGAGATCTGACTTCCCAAGTTGTCTGAACAATTTATTCCTCTCTATCTTGTGGTAAGAGGGGACAGGGAACAACATGGCAATGAGCACACAAATTAGATGTGGTAAAATGTATACATGTAATTGCACACACTTAATTTTGAAAATTGAGCCCTACATGTTGATAATTTTTAAAACTGTTAAGAATATTGTTTTCAAACATGTCTTTGTTGTAGATCACACTGAGACTTAAAAATCAAGCCAAGTCAGAAGATTGTACTCATGTACTTTAACTTCTGCATGTAAATTGTATACAAAAAGCCAATTTGCATGTTATAGGAAATAGTATATTGGATTAAATGAAACATGCATAATATAGAGATAATATTTGAAGGAATAAGCACAAGATGGCAAAGCTATGGCTATGCTTTCAACCTTAATTATGCACTTTCTCATTTCTGAACTTTTGAATTCTTGCATTCCAATATTGCATTAATGCGAGCTTTTTGATGAAAAACACATACACCCAATACCAGAAGAATGTTATGTGTTTATACAAATCAAGCAGTTGTCAAATAAATTGTTTTGAAATTGTTATTTTAATTATTTTAAATGAGTAGTTTGGCCTGTAATGATTGAAAATGGGATGTTTTTACATGAATAAAGCATAGTTACAAATCAATGTCAGTAGCCCAGTTTCCTAAATGCCATGTGTTATCAACAACACGTTTCACAGCTTCTCTGGCTATGTTGGACACCCAGAATCGTTCAGTATGACATTTTTTTTAATGTCCTGCTTTTATTTTGGACATATGTATTTGTACTCCCATGTATAGTAACATTTATTACAAAAACGGTTGATGTATAGCTGTTTTCTGGCATATTACAAAGTATAGCCATAATATATTAAGGTTTCTATCATATTACTCCCATCAGAAGAATTCACATTCAGTTTGTACGTGCTACAGTTATTCTGTATCATTATCAGCATCATGATACCACTAGTCAAGAATAATGGAAAAGTGTAATGCAATTTCAGGCACTCTTGGAGTACAAACACGATTCACAATCTTTATCTTATTAATATTTCATGCACTGTTTTCTTTCATCTGCACTGGAGAAATCAGAGGAGGAGAAGGAAGTTAAATCATTTAAATCTACATTTGGCTGTCATGAGGGACTATAAACATCATTTTTCTTCGTTCATATACAGTATGAAGTCATTGACAGGGTCTACATTAGGCAAGAAGAACGCACTGCGGTTTTCAAATTGTTTTTTTAAAAAAATGCAACCACTTTCGGAGTTTCCAGCTTAACTATTGCTTCAGATTTGGTAGGACAACATCTCAAATGTAAGTGAGGAAACAGCTGCACAGGAATTAAGCAATGACATTTGTCATGATAGTTATAATTTTCAAGTCCATTGAGCTTATTATGTCATTGGTTCCAGGGCTGTTGGTCTTTTACTCTTTCCTCTTTAGACATTAGTTGTTTTTTCCAGAATCACAGTATGGTAGATCAGTCTGTATGTTTATTTAAGATACAACAACACACTCTGTCACCCTCTTAGGCCCCAGTACTTCAGCTGGGTCCCGCCAGGTGGAACTCTGTGCGCACATGGGTCCAATTGTAGATCTGCAGGCTTACAGGCCTGGGAAACATTTCCCCTCAGTAACTGGATCCAGTTATTTCATTTTAGCTTAGTAATTTCTCTACACTGCCCAGTTCAGTGGCATTTAACTCTTTCTCCTGAACTTGAAAGCCAGGAGTGATATCAGTTACCTACATCCACTGAAAATCTTGAACACCAGGGGTCCAGTTCCACCCTCAGTTACTTCAGGTATAACTGAGTACAGACTCAGACCTGCAGTCTCTTTTACAGCTGATGGCCAGAGAGAACCCAGCTTGCCTATCAGATCCCATGTTTGCACATCTGGCATTCAGGAAAAACAACAACAATTTTAGTTGTAACTGAGCAAATATGATACTGAGACACTATAAACCTGGAACCCTATACTGCCATTTTTCCAATCATTTTTCAAAGAAAAACCACACTTTAATGTGATTTTTCCTTTGCACTGGAAAAGTTATAAATAAAAAATGTTTGGGTTTTTGGGTTTTTTTTTTTTTTTTAAGGCAAATAGGCAAACTCAAGGAAATCCAAGTCAGGAAATATTTAAGTAGAAAAAAATGGATATCTACAGTCTTCCGAAAACAAACTATTCAAAACCTCAGACAGTCCCCTTTTTAGCAATATGTACTTTAAAAAAACAGCTAATTCTATTCTTATCTCAGACCACAGGGGATTTATGCCTGACATTCTCAGCACTGTTACAGTAAACATGTAGATCTCACTACAAATTAAGATGAGACTACAGCTGTACGTTTACACAGGTGTAATGTAGTATGCTCTGCATAGACTATGCAGTACTTTTAGTGGTTGGAGGTTGTGCTTTCTTTTCATATTTTACACCCACTGGCCTTTCCATTCAAAAGCATCCTTCAGGAATGTGCATGTGAAAATAAGTATAAAATAGGCCATTTAAAAGTGAGGCAGTGCTTTCATATTTTCAAAACTTAAACAAAATAGAACCCCAAAAACCCCTCACGGGTGTTGTCTTTAACTCTTTATTGCACCAAACCTCTATGTCCCCTCCCCTCCACCCCCAATGGGATTCCATCTGTGTTTGTACAGTGCCCAGCACAAGGGGGTCTAGTCCATGACTGAGTATCCTAGACACCATAACAATACAAATAATAAATCATCATAATACTCACAGTAGCAAGCATAACACCTGGTAGTAAGTACTGGCAAATCAGCCTCTTATGCATTACTGCAGCTATTCACATGGCAAATTTTGCAATCAGGCTATTACCTGCACATAGAAAAATGTCACAAAACCTAGAAATTACATGAACAAACATAATTTGAATATAATTTCCTTTGCACAAAAGTTCCTTTGCTTTCCTCCTTTGTCAGGGTGCTTTCTAACATGAGCAGCTGTGCTTGTTTAAAAAAAAAAATAAAAAACTCTATTTGTATGCAATTGGTTTCTGGATCCTGTGGTGCTACTTACCACACTGTGAAATTTTTCCATTGTCACTGGCAATTACAGGAGTCAAATGCCAAGTGGTGGAAGATATTTTCTACTGCCACACATCTGGTTCGCTGGCAGATTTCTCAGACAGTTGTGTTGTTGACTGTGGAGCTCTCTCTGTTTCTATTATATATTTAAGCCACTTTAGTTAGTGTTGTCTCCTGAGTGCTATTTTCCCTCTGTCTCACCTTTCAACTGCTTTGAACAATTTTCCATTTATTAATACTGTCTTGCATAATTTCCACATGCGCTCAGTACACAAAACTACGCTGCATATTTTTTCATTTATTCTGCAAATTTGTCGACACTCTTTTATGATATAACTGAGCATTTCCCTATGTCTTTATGCAATGTGCTTTTTGCATCAATTTGTTTGCTATAAAACCAGTCATATTTTTATTAGCTCGACTTTACTATATCTTGGTGATATACTCCCTGAAAAGAAATATGTCTGCAATCCTAAATTGCTTCTGTTGGAGATGATTTAGAGAGAGTGCTGTATATTAGGAGATGTTGTAATTTGGTTTGATCTAATTACTGGTGGAGCAATAGGCTGGTCTTCAGTAAAAGAGGAGATGCGGGAAGCATCAAATCTAGCACTAGCATAAAACTAATATATTTGCTTACTCAAGCAATAAAGGGTTTGTAGATTCAGGCCCTCTGTTTTTTGGTTTCGTGGGTTTTTTTTTTTTTTTTTTACACATTTATAAGGCCAGAACTAAGGTGCTTGTAAACTGGCATAGCTCCAGTGAATCAATTCCACTCAAATCAATGGAGCAATGCCAACCAACCTACACAAGCCGAGGATCTGGCCCCTCAGACTTTACATTTATTTGAGAAATGATTTTAGACAAAACTGAAACAAAAGGATTGCTCTGTCCGAAGTGAAATGTTGAACAAAAAGCCCCCTTTTCAATAACGTTTAAGTTCTGATGCAAGCCCCCCAAAAATTCAAAGGCTGACATTCATTTTATTTCCCCTTAAATGAAAGCAGCCCATCTCCTGCTGAGCTCAGCATTGTGGGAGTTCACACAGGGAGAAGAATTTCTCACCAGTTGCTCATTAAAATGGAAATTTCCGTCCCTATGCTAGTGGCAGCTGAAAAGCACTAGTATTTGTGACATCAGCAATATGGGTGCCCAGTGCAGTGCTATTACACAATTACCAACCTGGTTATGACCAGACTCATTTAGTAAAGGGAAAAACACCTTTGTACAATATTTCCATAAATACCTACACACACATTTCACAAGGGATGAGCTGTCTGTTACACTGGTATGAAAGTAGGATACAAACTGTCTTAAAATGACCCTGCTGCAGCGAGTCTGAGTCAAGTGACTTAAGCTCATGCTATAAGGCTAAAAATACTGTGGACATTCCCACGTGGACTGGAGCCTCGGCTCTGAGAGCCAGCAAGGCGGAAAGGTCTCAGATCCCAGGCTCCAGCCAAGCAGGATCATCTACATTACTGTTTTTAGCCCCATAGCACAAGCCCTGAGAGCCTGACTCAACTGACTCAGGCTCTCAGATTCACTGCCATGAGGCTGGGTTTGTTTGCTTGTTTGTTGTTTTTGCAGCATAGATGTAACACTCACCCCTTCTGTGGAGATGCACCCACTGGAGGAAAAATGAATCTAATAAGCACTACCAGGTTCATCTCAAAGATTGCTCACTATGGGCTGATCCAAAGCCCATTGAAGTCAATAGGAGGCTTTCCATTGATTTTATCAGGCATTAGACCAGGCCTTGTTTAAGGAGAGGGGTTTAGGAGGTCATGGAGGGGCTGGGGCTTGGAAATACTGGGAAGGCATAGGCTCCATGGAGAAACAAGTCTCCATTCTCACAGGTGAGCTCTGCAGAGCTCATTCCCTTTAGAAGATATGCTGCTATTGGGTCACACCTACTCCAGCTTCCAGGGGGAGTGATAGCCAGGTAGGCCTGTAATTGCTGTTTCCATCAGCAATAATTAACATGCGGATTCCCAAGGAGAATACATACAGAACACTGAGGAGCATCATGAGACACATAAGATTTGGCCAGGGATGCTGGATCAGTCCCAGTGCAGGTACAGAATAGGCAATGGCAGTTCAAGCATCTCCCAAATGACCCCACAATGTGCCTTGACCCTCCCCTAGTGAAACTTTCTTTAGGCATGAGAGGATAAATCAGTCTCCATCCTCATTCATTCATTTTGCTGAAAGAGCCAATGACGAACTCTGTTAGTGCCAATTTTGATGGTTGTATTAATGACGGCATAACTGTCCTCTAGGAATTTGAATAAGATCATCAATTAATTGCACTAAACAACTATTAGATAACAAACATTTTTGGCCAATATCAACCTGGCCTGGATTTGAACCAGGGGCCTATAAAACCTTCTGTAGCCCGTTACCCTTTCTCTGTACTATCTATACCCCACCAATCAAAATTGTTCTTGAAGTTATGCAAGCCACAAAAGCTGTCTTGCAATTTCTTTTTCTATTACTATAACTTTAGAAGAGTTAAACTGATTTTTCCTCACAATTTGATGGCGGAGTTATAGAAACCCCTGAAAATTAAGGTTTGCACTAAAGTGTTGCTATTTCCTTAACTCTATAGGAGTAGACTATAATATCACAAGATTTTATAAGGCAAGAAATTGTTTTTGAACGACATAAGTGTTATATGATAACATTTATACATCAGCTTTACACAGTCATAAACCATTGGTTTAATCCAGAGACCATACGTGTCATCAACCACATCATTCAGAAGGAGACATATAGAAAGATTCTGTTCTGAGACAATTACAGTTACAAAGACCAATAAAGAAATCCATTTACAGTGCAGCCAGCCTAAAGATTACAGCTTTGATGTGTGGCTGTGGTGACCTGGGGGCATGAGAAATGATATCCCTCTCAGCAAATTAGATTGAAAAGTATTGATGAGAAAGTCAAGATCAGAAAACAGCTGCCCGCTAAGACATTGCTCTGCCTCTTCCCATTTACTGCCATATTAATCTCTCCTTGATCTATTAAATACTATTTTCTTGCCCACTGGTTTTGGGGACATCTGGGCAATAAGTAGAGAACCTACATTACCACATCAGCAGGTACCCTAACAGGTAGTAAGGCAAGTGAGGGCTTGAAAAGAAAACCCTGATGCCATGAATCTAAAAGGATGAAATGGGGAAAAAATTGTACTAATTGACAATACCATGTATGAACTTTTCAACAAGGGCTGATATTTTGCTCTTCCTTTCCATATTTCTAAAAACTGGAAACATTTTCATTTAGCTATGCTAAATCTTAGGGCCATATTGTATCTGGGAAAATATTTTCATTATATATTAATATTAAATAGACTGCACCTTCCTTTAGTGGGAAAATGTTATTGTGTACATCTGGGGTAAAATCTTGGCCCTACTGAAATCAGTGGGAGTTTTGCCATTGATTTAATTAGAGCAAGATTTCCCCCAGCGTATATCTGTCTGTCTAGTTTCATACTATACTTACCATTGTGGTATCTGAGCTGCCCAAGTAAAATGTGGTACAATTTGCAAGAGAACTCAAAGCCAGATTTTCAAAAGAGCTCAGCTCCTATTTAGGCATGTGAACTAGAGCCAGATTTTGTAAAGTACTCTGCCCCCAACAGCTCTCATGGTCACTTTTGGGGTCAGATTTTCAGAAAAGTTCAGTGTGTCCCATTGACCACTTACTTTGGAGGCTATGGGAGCTGAGCCCTTATGAAAATCTGTCTGTATGTCCCACGTATAGATATAATAGTGATGTGTCTGAGTAGAGAAGTCAGCTCTCTTAAATCCTTGGGGTTACTGTAAAGAGACTGTCTTTTCCCCAAAAAGATTAGGGACTAAAGAGACAAGACAGTACCGGGTGGGAGAAAAGAAGTAGTATTAGCACCATTTTGCAGATGGGGAACTAAGGTTAAAGAGGCATTAAGTGACTGGTCTGATTAAGCCTACATGGGCAGTGGAGTAAGGATAAAAGCAAGTGGTAATAGCTCCAGCTGTAGACTGGACAAAATATGTTCTGGACAGCAGCCCAGCGGTGGGCCACATGCGGCCCCTCAGGGTAATCTGATTACAGGCCACGAGACATTTTGCTGAGGTTGACCATCCGCAGGCACCACCCTGTACAGCTCCCAGTGGCTGCGGTTCTCTGTTCCTGGCCAATGGGAACTGTGGGAAGCAGCAGCCAGCACCTCCTTGCAGCCCCTTTGCCTGCAAGTGCCACTTCCCACAGCTCCCATTGGCAGGGAACAGAGAATTGCAGCCACTGGGAGCTGCCGGGGGTGGTGCCTGCGCATGGTCAACGTCAGCAAAATGTCTCATGGCCCACAATCAGATTACCCTCAGGGGCTGCATGCGGCCCATGGGCCGCCGGTTGCCCACCACTGGCTTAGAGACATTAAGGCATAGCTGTGAAACATAGTGTGTCCCTGCTAGGTATATGAATTACTCACCACTAGGAGACTCTTAAGAACTGGATTGTTCCTCAACCAATACTGTGGTAGTAGGCTGGCTCCCTCAGTCAGTTTCCAAACCCAGGGAGAAAGGCCCAGATCCTCAGACCTTATAAGTCTGCTGTAGCGGCACAAACAACCTTAATGTTGGCCTGATCGGGAATTATACTAATGTAGGTGAACTGCCATGTGGCCTAGAGCCAATAAAATCATCTCAGTGGTCATCCACCTCACAGACCACTAACGAAGGATGTGCTGGGGCTGCTCTAACTTATACAAAGGGTCAAACCAGTCCCTTGGGATTGGGGAAAATCATTAGAGGCCTAAAGCCAATTTTGCTCCCACCTTGGGTTCTCCACCAAACCCAGCTTCACCAGATCCAAGGAACTGGGCCAAATTGCCTGTTTCTCCTCGGACTTGCAGTGTTGTAATGCCACCTGCCATTAGGGGTGGAACAATGTCCCTTACCACACTGTAACATCATTCACATAGGTCTTCTGTAAAGGTCATCACCATGCAGCCGATCACCTGCTGTCCATGGAGTAGCAGGGCATTCAGAAAGTGGGTTTCTCTGTGCTCAAACAGTATCTCTGCTGTGAAGTTTAAGGTTTTATGAAGCTTCCCTGTGTGTCTATTTTTAAATCCAATTTTGATGATTTTCTTTGATCTTGAGTCTTGCATAAAGACCCTGGTGTACATGTGCAGAAACCAAGGCTAATCTGGCCCTAAAAAGCCCCTTTGGGTAATATTTTAGTATTTGTATATTATATATTGGCCTATAAGCCCCTTGAAGTGGATGTACTTTGTAAATATGTTTTCTAAGCAATTTCATAATCATCTCCATCCCGTAAAAAAATAATGACCCAGATCCTTAGCTGCTATGAATCGCTGTGGTTCCATTGAAGGCAGTGGTGATTTACACCAACTGAGGAACTGACCCAATAACCTCCCCCATAGATTGTCATGATTATTTTATTGTAGATGTCTGCATCAGGCGTTCTGTTAATATACGTTTCCTGAATGAAGTACAAGATTTTAATTCTCCTCTTGCTTACTTCGGTTTAATGCTATTGACTTCAATGGACTTACTCCTGATTTACACTGGTGAATCAAGCCCAAATATTGTTATTTTCCCTTGTGACAAGTTCCAATCGGGCCTTGATCAAACAGGGCATCTATGTACATGCTTAGCTTTCAGCACATGAATAGTTGCATTTACTTCAGTGGTTCTACATGCATGTTTAAAGTTAAGCATCTAAATAAGTGCTTGGCTGGATTGGAGCCCTAGAGCTTGTCCTCTTTAATGTCAGTCCCCACCCAACACCCACATCTCCAAGAGTAAACGGAAATGCTTTGAGATGTATACAGTTTCAGGGATGATTCACAGTTCACCGATTTTTTTTTTCATGCAACTCCAATCAGAGCCATGTATTGTGGGTGTCATTTAAATAATGCTGAAATGTTCAGATCCACCCAACTGAAATCCTGCACTCTCAAGATCTAGGTTTTCAAGGAATCTGTGACTGTGCACCAAAATTCTCTTTTTCTTTCTTCCCTTTCTCCATCTGATTCTTATTCTTCATTCGTAACTGGGATTTAGAACACACAAAACAATATCTGAGTTTTAAAAAACAACTGAGCATTCTTTTTCCTATCAGCTTTTCCCCTTGCAATCAGAGTCTTCTTATTAAACAGACTGTTCTTGATTACTGAAATTGCATTTCTGTAATTATTTCTTATTTCTGGGTTTGATGAATTGAGAGGCATGCTAATACTTGCAACTAAATCCCTGGAAAAAATCTTAGATAGAAGGTGAGGCAGTAAGTGGAGGGGGTGAACAACATGAAAGCAGCTGTTATTCTAACACAAAGAAACAAAGTTCACAAACCAAACTACTGCATGGGTATCCCATCCACACTCAAAGCTAAAATCGAATGAATGAATGCCATAGTTTATTGGGCTTAGCCATGCTTATTTGTCTCATCTAGACTTTTCATCACTTAGCTAAGAGAAGAAAACTGACTTCTCTCCAGGGTGGTATTGACTTAATAGGTATCTAGAAGCCTCTGGCGTGATTTGTCCTGATCTTTCGTGACATTTTTGTATGATACTCTGGTCTATGCCAGAAGCAGCTGAGCTAGCTGATAAAATCAAATTTGAAGAGGAAAAGCTATTTTTCATAATGCAGCATATATTTAAAAAATGATTAAACTAAGCATCTGAAACTGCAAGTGGTCTACATATAGATATTCTCCATTATTTTCATACACATTGATGTTTATCTTGACAAATCATCTTAAACAATGTCCCTAGCCAAAAGAAAAACAGACAATTCTCTACACTGTGTTACAAATAGGTTCTTGGTATCTTTATGCCTGAATACGTGAATTTGCAAAGCAACATATGATGCAAATTTAAGCACTGAATAGAGACAGAGATTCTGGGCAGAAGATATTCAGAGGCAGTCGGACTGTCAGGAAATAATTTTGTCATACCCTACTGGGTTTTTCATAGCGGCCCAAGAGGGGAGAGATGCTGATAGAATGCTGCACTGAGGTTATGGGCTTGTCCTTTTTAAGATGATGATGATAATGGTGAATAAGCATTGATTGTTGTTACCCCTGAAAATTATGCCTTGCAGGAGAGTTATTTCTGATTAATAATGTATGAGTTTGAAATCACTTCTCAATGTACTTCAAGCTGCTAGCAGAGTTGCACAGCACATACTTTAGTTGCTTGGATTGTCTTCAAAGTGTTGTTTTATTGTTCTGAGACATTGCATAACATTATGCCTTATGATTTATGCAAACTACTTTTTAATCTATAAACAAAAACAACTTGGATGTCCATTAGTCTTGTAGCCACCCTCATTGCCATAGCCTCATGTCATCCACCAACAGTTGCTAGGTCAGAAGAAAGCCACTGTACCACTATTTGATTTTTCTTGTATAGAATCCTTACATCATCTCCTAGACCAGACATGGGCAAACTACGGCCTGCGGGCCACATCCGGCCCGTGGGACCCTCCTGCCCAGCCCCAAAGCTCCTGCCCTGGGAGGCTAGCCCCAGACCCCTCTCCTGCTGTTCCCCCTCCCCCTCAGCCTCAGCTCCCAGTGCGGCTGGCACAATCTTTTGGGCGGCGGGGCTGCGAGCTCTTGCTGGGCAGCGCAGCTGCAGAGCCCAGGCCTGACCCGGTGCTCTGTGCTGCGCTGTGGCATGGCTGGCTCCAGCCAGGCGGTACAGCTGTAGCGCTGCCAGCCACCAGTGCTCCAGGCTGCGCGGTAAGGGGGCAGAAAGCAGGGGGAGGGGTTGGATAGAGGGCAGGGGAGTTCGGGGTGGTAGTCAGGGGGTAGGGGTGTCAGAGAGCAGGGAACAGGGGGGGTTGAATGGGGGCAGGGGTCCCGGGAGGGCAGTCAGAAATGAGAGGAGGGGTTGGCTGGGGCAGTGGGGGGGCAGTCAGGGGCAGGAGTTCCGGGGGCAGTCAGGAATGAGAGTGGTACGACCACCGGTGCTCCAGGCAGTGCCGTAAGGGTGCAGGGAGCAGGGGAGGTTGGATAGAGGGCAGGGGAGTTCGGGGTGTGATCAGGGGGCAGGGCAGTCAGAGAGCGGGGAACAGAGGGTTGAATGGGGGTAGGAGTCCCGGGGGGCAGTCAGGAATGAGAGGAGGGGTTGGTTGGGGCAGTGGGGGGCAGTCAGGGGCAGGGATTCTGGGGGCGGTCAGGGAGAAGGGGTGGTTGGATGGGGCAGGGGTCCCGGGAGGGGCAGTCAGGAATGAGAGGAGGCGTTGAATGGGGTGGCAGGGGGCAGTCAGGGGTGGCGGTTCCGGGGGCTGTCAGGGGACAGGGAACGGGGGGGTTGGATGGGGCAGGAGACCCGGGGGAGCCATCAGGGGGCGAGAAGCAGAAGGGGGCGGGAACCGGGCCACCCCTGGCTGCTTGGGGAGGCACAGCCTCCACTAACCAGCCCGCCATACAATTGTGGAAACCCAATGCGGCCCTCAGGCCAAAAAGTTTGCCCGCCCTGTCCTAGACCATTATGGACACTGTTAATTGTTAAAGTGTAATAGTTTATTGATCCTCTGCAGGCTGACTGGATGAACATGCCTTGTGATAAATAGCCAAAGACATGAAGTCTTTTCAGGTTTAAATATAATGACACTTAGTACACCGTTACACACTTCACCAGACCTTTCTTCAAACTATTCCTTTTGCCATCTCTGCTTAATCTATGAGTTTAGTAATTTATTGGTAATAGGCTTAGAATTTAATTGATCTCAGGCATGGCTGGGATCCCAGGATTGGAATCAGTGTGGGAGAAATTTTGCTTTTGTTTCAGTACTTCGTATTTTTCTAGTGTGCAATTTGAAATGTTCTTTAGCATTTTCCTTTCCTTTTAAACATTATTTTATTTGTATCTGACTGCTGAATTTAGGGATTCCTTTATTAAAAAATTAGACCAGCAAACCTAACTGTATTTGTATTTAGGGTTGTTTTTGTTGTTAAAGATCATTTAGTTCTTCCCAGGGATCTGAGGTACAAAGGCAACTTGCCCATTAGCATGGGAGCAGTAAACAGCAAGAACAGAGTATTGGCTGGTGCACAGACACAGCTGGTGGCGCAGATCACCATATGAAAAATGAGTTACAGCCATAAAGAAAAATGATAATGAATACAGTTCTGTATATGGCCTACAACTATCTTATCCTTACCCCACAGGTAAAAAAAGAGGAAGAAAAAGAGAAATGGTGTGTCTATCAAGGTACCTATATGCCCCTCATCATCATAGTATCTAAGCATGTAGGAGTGTAAAACTACTGCAGGAATTAGCCTCTAACTGTTGGTAAATACAGTAGAAGATAGAGCCCCAAATCTATTCCAAGCATCCTCTTCCTTCTGCTGTATGGGTTACCTATTATCATCATTATTTGAACTACAGTAGCACCTACGTGGCCCAAACCGAGATAAGGGCTCCATTATGCTAGTTGCAGTACAAACACATGGTAAGCTTTGCAGGACATGGGCTGTCTCTTACTATTCATATTAACAAGACAGACACAGGGTGGTTGGAGAAACAAACACAGAGAGGTTTGCCCAGAGGTGATTTGGTCAGAGTGGGTCAGTAGCAGAAGCAGGAATAGATCCCGGGTCTCAATCCACTGGGGTAGCCATTGGACCGCACCACCTCATACCTCTTCTCAGGAGATGTCTGTTATGGAAGCCATCTGTTCCTGTACTGCCAGTTTCCCATGTCTTCGGAGAATGTAGGATGACCAGATGTTTTAAATAGGCTCCTATTACTCCTCACCCGCTGTCCTGATTTTTCACACTTGCTATCTGGTCACCCTAGAAGAATGGTCTTCGCTGCCAGCATATTAACAATAGCCCAAGAAAGATATTTTTCTCTTGACAGCTCCTGAAGCCTAAAAACATCATGTAAGAGACAAGATTCTGGTCTGTTAGGAAGGTGAACGGTTTTGTGACCCATGCTGCCAAGTGCACGTCTCCAAAAGCTAATGATTTCAGCTTCCCAAAGCATTTTCAGTAGTGTGCTTACTATCACCAGAAGGGTGAGTGTCCCACCAATATGCGCTAGTCTCTCAACACCAGTTATCTGAGTTTGGGTGGTATACAATGTACATGCCGCAACAGTCAGATAAACTCTGCTAATCTTATGTAGGGTCTATTATCAGACATACACACTCCCATATTTAGAGGTGACCCTGGAATATGGCTAATTCTATGCGATCTCAAAATTGGACACTCAGTCGTGCTGGGCTCCACAAATGTCCTTGCCTTTCTGAAGGCACATATTGTGCAACAGAGAATCTCTAGCAAATATTCCAAACAATGGAATTTTATAATATATTTTATTTTTACGAGGAAATTCTATAAAAAAATTGTTTAAAAACATTAAAGATGCCAATAAAGCACTCAGAGCCTGAAAGTATTAGAGTTAAGGTCGCTTCTGAAACTTTAAGTCTGCCTCTGTGTACTCAGTCTAATACATTCTTTAATTACACAGTCACATAGTATTTGTTCCTCCCTCATTCAGCACACAGGCTGGATAGTGCATGAGGCAGGGCGTTCTCTGTTCCATAATATGGGCACAGAGTTTGTTGGTGTACAGTGAAAAAGGCAGAGAACCAGACAGTGAACAGTAAAGACAAAACATATATTGAACAACTACCTCAACGTGTATCAGCCATTAGGTCCACAAAACATGACCTATGAGGAAAGTACGTAAAAGATTATTATAAAGAGGAGAGTGATACATTTTTCTTCTTAATCACAGAGGACAGGGAGTAACGGGCTTAAATTGCAGCAAGGGAGATTTAGGTTAGACATTAGGAAAAACTTCCTAACTTTCAGAGTAGTTAAGCACTGGAACAAGTTACCTAGGGAGGCTGTGGAATCTCCAGCGTTAGAGGTTGTTAAGAACAGGTTAGATAAACATCTGTCAGGGATGGTCTAAATAATACTTATTCCTGCCTAGTGCAGGAGTCTGGACTAGAAGACCCACTAGAAGTCCCTTCCAGTCCTACATATCTATGATTCTTCAACCCACCCCTCCCAGAATGCCTGTGAAAAAAAATGAACTTTATTATGTGTCCTCAATATAACAAATCTAGATTCTGGAGGAACAAGGGGGCAAGTGAGTCCTAGAATCAGAAGTCTTCATAGAGAAAGCCATGGCAGTAGTCCCCTCTCATTTCAACCAGGGTAGCTAGAGCTCAGATGACTCTGCCGGATGCTACTGTCAGATAACAACATCCCAGGCAAACTGAGATATTTACTGGTTAAAAACAACACGTTAAATAATCAACCCGAGGGTTTATTTTGTGTTCTGTTTTGTACATAAACTGAGTTGAGCAATACCTGAAGGCATGGAGAAAACCAGGGACATCACTTCTTTGGTATTGAGGATGAGTCAATGCTGCATGCAGTCAAAGAGGCTTTATGCAAACAGTCTGGTCTGTTTCAAACTGGAAAATGTTCCTGGTCAAAAGCAGAACATTTCTGAATCTGAAAAGCATTTGTGCCGCAGTGGTACATGTGGAGTTGCATCCGTGTGAGACAACATCAGTCAGACCAGATGGGAAAGTTGGGTTGATGACTGTAACATATTAATGAAGATTTTTCCATCTGTGAAAGAGACATTAAAGAGGGTACTGGGGGAGAAGGGATGGGAACAGAAGCGCTGCCAAACCTCTAGCATCTTTGAAATTATTGCAAAACATTCTAACTTTATTGCAGGTGGCATGGAAGCTCATTTTACTCCAATTCTGCTGTCACTAATTGAGCAGAACTCACCTTGCCTAAAATGGGATTACGGATTGCAGAATCTTGATCTTTGTGAAGCAAGTGGGCTGGCTTCTTGCATGTCTATTGGGCAATTAAACCCAAATACTCATCAATCAATTTACAATATTATGTGACAAAGGAAGTTTATACAACTAATTGTGAATAGGATGATGCACTGATTAACATTGTTTCTCTGCTCTTAGATTTGTGAAATATCAACTGTGGTGATGATGCCTTAGCATGGTGTTGCTGGCTACTAAATAGGAACATAGGACAGACATAGGCTTGCAAGAGACACATGAGTCTAGATGACTGATGTTACAGTATAATCATTAGGCCAGCTGGTCTCCATTTTTATCACTTCATTGACTTTTCTGGAGCTATGCTGATTTATACCAGTTGGCCCATGTTTTTTCATAGATTGTATTTGAGGATAGTTGTGTTTGGGGAGCAAGGGTAGTGTTACATTTTAATGAAAGTATCAAAAGAAAAGTTATTTTCTATCTATTATTGACTTTTTTATATACAGTCTAAAGCAGAACCTGTTTACAGAGACAAATGCTCTTCCTAATACAGTCAGTGGGAATTTTGTCATTGACTTAAATGGGAATATTTTAGCTCATAGTTAACTCATCAGGTGTGAAAAACCATTTACAATGAAGCAGAGAGGGAATCCGAAATTACTTCAGCACACTTTAATAGACTTTTACTCATCTTAGAGATCTTGTCAAACACTCACACTCTCTATACTGCTGAACTGTGTGTGTGTGTATTACAGCTCATATAGATACACACTCCGTGTGTATATGTGAGTATATAGTGTGTGTTTGATTTTAATGTGACACAACAAGAGTAGAGTGACAACATTTTAGACCTATAGAGCAAATACTTTTTAAGGAGTAATTGATTCATCAAATTTTACCTTGTTCTGTTCTTGAATTGTCCATGAGCAGATTAAGATTTTCTCAAAAGCATTTGTTGTTTGACATTGTTCACCAAATAATTTCTGTGGATAACTCTGGGTTAGCAGCTTGCAAGCTCACACGCCATTCTTCATAATTTATTTAATGTTCAAAATTCAAACTAATTGGATTGAATATGTAGGTCACAGGCTGCGTGTCTTTTTCCTCAATGGGACGGGTTTGGATTAGGAATTCAGTATTTGTTTTCTGTGAACATTCTGAAAACATTCCTACTAGAAACCCCATTCCCTGGACTATTAATGGAAAATAAACACAAAAGGTGTACAAACTCAGTTAAAGCTAATTAGCTTAGAACTTCAAACGAATGTTATTGGGGAGTGGGAAATAGAATTTCAATATTCACTCAATTCCACAACATATGATGTGCTAGAACATTAAATACAACATTTCTGAACGGATGCCAGTTATTCTCACAGTTGGCACTCTATTGTTTAGCATCAAACTAGAGCAACGTAAGCTTCAAATGTAGGACAAGTTAGCCAGTCTCACTCATTTTTCAGCAAGCTGTATATTTACTAGAAGTCTGCGGTGATAGTTTTCCTGTTTATTCCCAGTGGCTTGGTAAAACCAATGAGGTATAAAGTGATTTAAGTAAGCGAACGTCTCAGTAGGAAGAGTGCTTCATTAATTCAGTAGTGGTCAATATCCCTTCAACCTACCAATAAAGCATTAAATGTAGTCTTGACTTTTTAGACTTTTAGTCAAACACTCTTACTCTTGAAGACAAATAGCTGACTGGGTCCTGAATGACCTTGAATGGATCCATAGGCAAATTCTTGAAAGCTCAAATGCAGGAAAGAATTATTATTGATGCAGTATTCATAACTATAAGAGAAATATATTATCATTCTAATGCAGTTTCCTCACCTAGATGTCCTGACTGGAAATAAGTTAACAGGAAAAAGCTCAGGTTTTTTAAAAGTCTTTTGCAGTAAGTGGCTAAGGAAGATAGATTTGTGGAGAATGCTATATTGTTTCCACTAAAAATACCAGGCTCTTACCAGTTGCTTGTAGCATTTGTCTCTTTTTCAGATATAAGATATGATTATCATTGTGATATTGCCACCTTTTGAGTCCTGAGAGACTCTCCCTGTGATCCTATAAATGTATCCAAGTGTAATGGGTGAGCATTGGCCTTTAAACACCTTCTATTCAGTTTTTATTTCAACCCAAAACAAAAACTAACCTTTAGATTGTGGAGAAAACACAAGGTTCTCAAGAAAGGAAGGATGGTCCAATGGTTAGGGCTCTAGCCTGGGACTTGGAAGACCCAGATCCCGTTCCCATCTCTGCCACAGACTTACTTTGTGCCCTTGGAAGAGTCATTTAGCCTCTCTGTGCCTCAATTCTTCATCTGTAAAATGGGAGTGCCCTATCTCAACAGGTCTGTGAGGATAAATACCTTAAAAATTGTGAGGTCATTAGATACTACAGTGATTGGAGCCACATAAGTTCCATAGATAGAATTCCTCAGTCTAGCGTCAGAGAGTTTCAGATGTTACTTTGAACAATGATTTTCTTTGATCAATGAAAATGAATCCTGTTTATTCCAAAATATGTGTATGTGTTTCCCGGCTTCCAGTCTGTCTTTCAGTGGAATCTATTCATGGCATCTTTTCAGTCCTGGAATTAAAGTGATCCATTTTACTGTCTCTACCTGTACCTTGGGAATTTTGTTGTCTGTGCTTCATACTCTGACATGCTTTTAGTCAGTTCTCCATGAGAATCTGGGCCATGCAGTGTGTCAGACTTCTCTTCATCATCATTCACCTATGGATCATATGCTTCTGCCTCTGACAGCTTCAACTATTGGAGAAATGATTTACTTATTTGTGTTTCAGAGAGAATATAATGGCCACCAACACCAGTAAAGTGTTGCTGTTCCCACCGATTTTGAAGCAAAAAAAATGGGCGGAAAGGGTGAGGGGGGATTGAGAAACTATACAGAGAACTAAATTGTTTAGCAAGAGGAACACCTGTGATGTGCTGATCTCATCCCCTTATCTTTGACCATTTAAATGGCTAACTCTTTTCTAACATAGCTGTTTTCATAGCTGTTTCATTTGGGGCTTTTCAAAAGCACCCATCATTGGTCTAACTCTGATCCCATTGACTGTTAGATCAGTTAACTCCGTGCTGAGCATTTGTTTTGGGGCTGTTCATTTGGAGCTTGCCTTTATACATTTGAAACATTTCTGATCACATCCTGATCATACACCAGCCATGAACAGATTGAGAGGTTTTTTACTGGGAATCAAGCAACAATTGACAGATCAAGATTGGTAGTAAGGTTTTCTTTTTATCTGAAAACCTAAAATGAAGATGACTGGGAATGTATGATATCACTTCATATCATGGCTAGTAAGCTGAAAGTGAAAACTGGGACTGAATCATTTGCCTTTTAAAAGTATTTCCAAGCTCAAAATAAGCTCTATTTAAAAGAATGGACAACATGGATTTTAAGCTGTTCTTTAAATGTAATATCATTGGTAGTAAGTATTTTTATTATGGCTGTGACCAAAGGCCCCCAGTCGGATTAGGTTACCCATTGTGCTGGGCATTCTACATACAAAGAAAAGAGACAATCCCTGCTCTGGAGGATTAACACTCTAGTGACAAATTTCAGCAAATAATTCTTGATCCGCACATTGTTTATTAGAAGTTCAAGACTACTCAGAATTCCAGAGGTGCTGAATATTTATTTATCTAGATTTATTACAAAGGGTCTCTTATACCAACCCCTAGGTGGTCCTTATTCAAATTACAAGACCAAAGAAGGATGGTCTGTCTGGTTCGGCATACCTGGGACAACACCCTGCTCTGCCATGAACCCCCTGTGTGACATTGGGGCAGTCACGTAGCCTCTCTGTACTCAGTTGCCTATTGTAAAATGGGAATAATAGCACTGCCTTACACAGGCTTGTGAAGATAAATATATTAAAGACTGTGAAGTCCTCAGATAGTATGGTAATGGGGCCATGTGAATAGCCAAGATAGAAAAAATATTATTTATAGTAGCATATCCTCAGCGTCAGCAACCAATAAAACTCAACCCCCCATGAAATGCAGTTTTGACTGGGTGCACAGGTCACAGCATTATGTTCTCTGATTGGATGAGTAACTTATAATCAAGCTTCCAGTCAAGCACTTGCCTCTTGCAAATTCAAACTTTTCTTCCCATGAATATTCTCTAACTTTGTTTAACATTTGCTGTTTCTGACCATATTCCTGCTTGTAAACTCGCACACTTGGCTATCTGTGGAAAGCAAGTTAAAAAGGGCAGGAGAGCAGTCAAAGAGAGTTCAGTATATTTAATCGAATGTACGCTCAGGAAAATAGTTTTGATAATTTGCTCAAATCTAATTCCACAGAACCATCTGTGTTGTGGAGAATATAAATGCAGGTCATATGAACTATTGAGAACTCAGTATCAGGATATCTTAACATATATTAATGACAACTCTTGCTTTGGTCAGTAATAATGAAATGAGCCATTAAGGATTTTATCAGATATATCACAAAGTCTGTGGACCTAAATCTGCCCCTTACTCTCATAGAGTAGTCCCAGTGACACCACTGGAGCTATTTGCAGAGTAAGCTATGCTTGACATGAGTAAGGAAGGAAGAGCCCGGTGCTAAAAGCAGATGGGCAATTTATTTTTTTAGTACCTCTATGTACATTTACTCTTTAAATCAAGTCTATGCTGTTGGATTATCTGGGCAGCATGGCTCGCTTCAGGGTGACAATCAGGAATTCCCAAGTGGCGTGACAAAGCCTGTTAACTACGTATTGACGTCATTGCAGTTTGTCATCCTGAGTGTCTAGATCAACTGATCAACTGCTCAGTGTTCCAGAGAGCACCTTGGGAAAAGCTTTGGGGGATGAAAAGTTGGTCCTTTATCTGTCCTTCCGTTTCTAAAAATAAAGTTTAATTTATTTTTACTCCAACAGATTGATTTTTTTTCAGGCTGTTTTGCTGTACATTTAAGATCTTGCATTTTGCATTGACTCATGGTTACACCCATCTACATTTCATTAATAACTGTACTGTATCTCCAATCTGGAATTCAAAATTGGGTCATTCTTGGAAATGTCCTAATTTTGGTCTGCAAATCTAAGGCTCGATTTTTACCTTACATCTCCACTCCCCACACCCTCAGAGTAATAGTTCCTCCCCTGCTTCCTCTTTGCTCCCTGGGAGTAGTAATTTTTCTTTTGGCCTATACCAACAGCAAATTAAGACACCTCATCATGGACTCAACTGTATTGCCCAGCAAGTGATGTAGACAAGGCTCTGCTTACTGTCTTTCTCTGCCCTCTTGTTCTGGGGTTGATGGTAAGAATGTGTTTCACAGTTAGACCCAAGGGGTGAGTAGCCCAGGTAGGAGTGTAAGAGCATGATGGTGGGGGTCCTACTTCCTTTTACTCAACAGCCCAGACACCTGACCCAACTCGCAGTCTGGCCCCCAGTGAGTTCTAACACCACTGTGCCTGAGTAGAACACATCTCTTTGTATGTCCATTCATCCCTTGGGAGTAGACCAGGGGTCGGCAAAGTTTGGCACGTGGCTCACCAGGGTAAACACTCTGGCGGGCCGGGCCAGTTTATTTACCTGCTGACGCGGCAGGTTCGGCCGATCGCGGCCCCCACTGGCCGCGGTTTGCCGTCCCGGGCCAATGNACTGTCTACTCCAGGGGTCGGCAACGTTTGGCACGTGGCTTGCCAGGGTAAGCACCCTGGCGGGCCGGGCCAGTTTATTTACCTGCTGACATGGCAGGTTCGGCCGATCGCGGCCCCCACTGGCCGCGGTTTGCCGTCCCGGGCCAATGGAGGCGGCGAGAAGCAGCGCGGGCGAGGGATGTGCTGGCCACGGCTTCCCGCTGCCCTCATTGGCCCGGGACGGCAAACCGCGGCCAGTGGGGGCCGCGATCGGCCGAACCTGCCATGTCAGCAGGTAAATAAACTGGCCCGGCCCGCCAGGGTGCTTACCCTGGCAAGCCACGTGCCAAACGTTGCCGACCCCTGGAGTAGACAGTGGAATATCCTGGATCATCACATGCCAAAATAAGGAAAATTAATCCCTCTCCCACATACAAGTAAAATGGAACTAATATTAGAAGACAGACATAAATACTGTAAGTTGGTCCATGACCCTACAGTCTTAAAGATTTAAAAGGTGTTTATGTGTTATAAGATCCTGTACCACAGTGTTAGCCTGGCCTACTCAAGGGGCACAGGGGAACTCAAAGAACAGCCAAGTGGAACTTGGAAGGGAATGCTGAGAGGGATTTTTCTTGCAGTAGTTTAATAAATATGATGGGGGGGCGGGGGTGGGGAATAAGTGAAACAAGAAAAGAGATGGAGCTGATGCTGGCCAGAATTCAGGCCTAATGCATTGAAGGAATTTTCAAAGACGATTCTTCTGTGTGGAAAATATGGGCTGTGAAGAGCTGCCAAGGTCACTGGAACTTGTGATCGTACTCCGAGTAAATCATTTATATTAAAGTTGTCTGCATGTATCAGTGCTTTTATGTAGTATACTCTATCTTGGAATGTTTTGTCAAGATTGAAAACATAAAATAAGAGAAAAAGAGTACATGTAACCTGGGACTGGGGCCTGTTTGACCTTCCCTTATCCTTGTTCTCTAGTGTATCTACCATGTTGAGTACAGGCCCTACTCTTTGAATGCCTGCCACCTTTCCCCAAATAAATCTAAAATTTGATAAGGAAAAAATCAATTGAAAAGATGCCAGTGAAACTCTGAACAAATCCAAATTATGATTAACAGAAAACAATGTTCTGTGGTGCTAGAGACAGTAAGGTAATCACTAGAAGGACAATAATGAATTAGGTGGTTTAAAGTAAGTAAAAGATTGTCACAGTTGACAAGGGGCAATCTCTTAGGAAGACAGGTGGAAGATAAGGGGTATATGGCCATACTGTGTGTTCGGTGTAGTAGTGAGGAGTGGTAATTAGGGAGGGGGTAAAGAAATATGAAGAGGTCTGTGAGGCAAAGAATGTTGAGGGGGAAAGGAAACATGGGACGATGGGGAGGAAGGAGGGAGACTAGGGAACAGTTACCATGGTGATGAGTGTGGTATAAGAATTTGAATGGATTGGGAAAATGAGGGGTAAGAGACTAAGCAGGGGAAGGAGGGAGAATGTGAGGGGAGAGGGGAATGTAGGAGATAGGAGACCTTGGGCAAGCAGGGATGGGGAGATGTGGGCAGGAGATTATGAGAATCTGGGAGGATGGATCATGGGGATGGGAGGAGGGGCAGTAGATGGCGAGGGTTAAAATAGGATCTCCCCGTCCTGGTGTTGGCAGAGGGTAAGTGCAGTCCCCATCCAAGTAGCCAGTGGGGAGGGACTGTATATTTCCAAGTGCATTAAGCTTTAATGGTCTCACACATACAAACTGAAAGCACATACAAACTGAAAACATACAAACTGTAAATGTCTCATGAGACAAAAACAAACAAAACCAGCCTTGGCTTTAAACTAATCTCATGATCTAGATGTGGGAGAGGGGTTGATTTGTGATTTTTAACTCCAAAAGAAAGGAATGCTTTAAAATTTTGTACAGTGCTCAAAACTGTTTTGGCAGTGCTGTTTATGGCACAATCTGGCCCATAATAAGAGAAGCCTCCGTGGGCTGGGACAAAGGATCAGGGCCGGCTCCAGCATTTCGGCCACCCCAAGCAAAAAAAAAAAAAAAAAAAAAAAGCCGCGATTGGCGGCGGCAGTTCAGCGGCAGGTTCTTCGCTCCTAGAGGGAGTGAGGGACCTGCTGCCCCCGAATTGCCGCAGGTGCCGCCCCTCTCCCTTGGCCGCCCCAAGCACCTGCTTGTTAAGTTGGCAACATTCCCTGTTACGAGAGGCTGATGTCACAAAGGTTTAGTGGATGGTTCTTTGGCTTCTGCTGTTTGTTAAATGTTCACAGATTTTAAGGGGGAAAGTTTCACAAAATTACAAGGACAACAGAGATATCTGGTTCCAGATTCTCTGCTAGGGGAAACTGACGTATCTCCATTTGATGTTAAGCCAATTTATACCAATTGAGGATATGACCTATGAAATCAATGAACACTGATTGAAACAGCATTTTAAGACCTGGGGGAAAGAAAGGGTGTTAGACACTACGGAACCACGGAACAAGGATCCCATCCAGGGTAAGATTCTCGGCACACTGACTCCTACATGTTCAAATATGTGCAGAATTAGATACATTAGGCCTGATTCTGCATTGATTTCTAGTCTGTGCAGCCCCTTCTGAAGTCAATTCAGAATTCATCCCATTAATAAGAGTAACATTCAAGACACACAGAGCAGGCAGAAGACTGGAGCACATGAAAACCAGAGCTAAGAAATTATAATCATTCTGAACAACAAAAACATTCAGTACCCATTTAGAACAGTATAGGAAAGTGGTACCTAGAGAATAAATCTATTATTTCCAGACATAACCAGACTCCTACACATAGTTTGCTTAGTTATAGGACAGTGGAAAAGTGCTGTTAGCAGTGCCAAAGGACAAATTGCAAGGGGTTTAGTATAATATACTTAATCACTTGTTGATTCAACAGTAATAAAGTTTGGAACAAGAAAACATATTTAT
The DNA here is from genome assembly GCF_013100865.1 of Trachemys scripta elegans. Lineage (NCBI taxonomy): Eukaryota > Metazoa > Chordata > Testudines > Emydidae > Trachemys > Trachemys scripta. The sequence continues at coordinate 106,046,331 of NC_048304.1, read as the reverse complement.
TTTTAACAAGATAATTCTGTAATAATTTAAAGGGATGATGTAAATGATCAAGGGCTATTTGGGGTAATAACACTAGAATTGCAAGATAAACCAAGAGTTGCATTTCAAAAATCATTGTAAACTAAGTTTATACTCAAGAGCTTTCATTACTGTCAATCACAATCACCTGGGGTTAAAGTGTTTTCCTCTGTGAAAGAGTAGCCTGAAGGATGTGACCACAATGAGGGAATGTGTAATGTTTATGGTTTCAGTTTAGGTATTAACCCTTTGGTATCCAAAATAGAAAACTAAAGAGCGACAGCATGATCCAGTGAATAGGGACCTAGCATGGAGACCTGGGTTTTAGTCCTGGCTTTGCCATTAACCTGCTGTGTGATCTTGAGTAAGTCCCTTCACGTCTGTTTTCTCTTTTGTCTGTCTTCTCTATTTAGTCTGTAAGCTGTTCTCTTACTAGCAGAGCCAATCGTGCGCGGGGGGGCAGGAGGGCCATTTGACCTGGGCCTCAAGCTCAAAGAGGGCCTCAAATTTAGACACTTGTTAATTTATTGGCATTTAATAAGTTTCACAACTTGTTTTTATGCGCATCCCTATCGGACCAAAATGTGACACACTCTCTCAGCTTAGAGCTGCAAATTTAAGTGAATAAGAGATGTGATTTGGTAAAAGACATAATTTTTTTGTTAACTGATCTAGATTTTGTCACATTAAAGAATTAAAAATGTTCATAAATATTAATTAAAATATATTGGTTCTGATGGCACAAGATTAGACCGTGATGAATGTGTCCTCTCAGATCAGCTGATTATATAAACAAACCACTACTAGTGGCTGGTGCTGGATCAAGTGCATGTTGAAAGGTAGAGCATTGTCACATTTTAGTATCTTTATAGTTTTACGTCTAGTTGACTAAAGAAATATTTATGTGTGAGAATTCCTCATTATTATCTTCATATGGTAGCTAAAAGAGGTGACTGGTTGGTTGGTTGAGCCCTAGCTTGGCCGCTTGGCCATCATTATAGGCTTTCGTAGTCTATAGGCCCAGATTCAAGGTGAAAATTTGTGAGGACAAACTTGTACAGTGAGTTTCGTGAGGACACACATTTGAAATTTTTGGATATTAGATGGTCTGCACAGATTGATGGTGTTCAACCAATTGCGTAGCATTTGAATTCAGTGAGAAATGTTTTAAGAGAGCTTGACTCTCTCAATCTCACTGCACAGGCTCAAACTGAACTTCAGTCTATTCAAAAGCACATGTCCAAATTTGAATGCATTCTGGTGTCATCTTTGTGGATGAAGCTACTTACAATGATCTACCAAATTAATCTGGTAATTGAAACACGCAATACTACACGTGATGTTGAGAGAGATAACATTGAAAGTCTTATCAATGACATTCAACAGATTCATGAACAGTGGGATGCGATCCTGACTGAGTCCAAATTAGTAGCACAGAATATTGGCATTTCATCTGAGTTCTCCACCAATCGCAACTTGCCTACTGAATCCGATGCCAACCGCATTATAGGGTCAATGTCACCTTGTAATCATTGACACTATTCAATCAGGCCTTACACGTCGATTTGAGTCACTGTGACTAATTTGTACCCTTTTGGGGTTTCTTTGATAGTTCAACAGACTGAGTAATGAAGATCTACTTTCTGCAGCTGAACAATTTTATCAACAGTACAACAAAGAAATCTCAAAAGATCTCAGTGACGAGGTCATCTTCCTCAAACAAATATATTCCACGAACTTTAAATTGGATTGCAAGCCAAAGGAATTGCTTCAAGAAATACTCTAACTTGGACTCTCTGGGGTGTTTTCTAATATTACAATTGCATTGCGTATTTTTGTCAGTTTGCCTGCATCACTGGCTTCAGATGAATGCACTTTCAACATGTTGAAGCGGGTAAAGAACTATCACCGTTCAACTATGGGACAAAAGCATTTGAATGGGCTCGCCATGCTCAGTATCAACTGTGACATTGCATGAAAGCTAGATTTTTCCTCAATAATTCTGTGCATTTGCACAGAAAAAGGCTAGAAAAGCATTTGTTAAATAAAAAAATATTCAAATTATGTCTCCTTTTTTTGTGCCTTATTTTGTTTTCATGTATCATTTTTTATTTTTATTATGGCTAGGGGCCTCAAAAGCTAGAAGTGGCCCTGGCCTCTCTGGACCTCTGAGAGGGCCTGCCTACTAGCATAGGCGCCAACTCCGTGGGTGCTCCGGGGTTGGAGCACCCACGGGGGAAAATTGGTGGGTGCTCTGCACCCACTGGCAGCTCCGCGCCCTGCCCCCCCCACCCCAGCTCACCTCCGCCTCCGCTCTGCTTCCACCTCCTCCCCTGGGTGCACCGCGTGCCCGGTTTTTCCCCCTGGCTCCCAGCGCTTGTGCCGCGAAACAGCTGATTCACGCAGCAAGTGCTGGGAGGGAGCGTGAACGCGGCGCGCTCAGGGAAGAGGCAGGGCCGTGGCGGGGATTTGGGGAAGGGGTCCAATAGGGGCAGGGAGGGGGCGGAGTTGGGGAAGGGGTTGGAATGGGGGCGGGGCCAGAGGCGGGGGGTGCAAGCACCCACCGGCACCGGGGAAAGTTGGTGCCTATGCCTACTAGCACAATGGGCCCCAATTCTATTCAAGTCTTCTAAGGAACTATTGTAATACTACAGAATAATGTAATTTCCTAGAAATAACCCATTCTAAATGCTTCTGCCCTCATTGCAGATAACGTGTGGTTTCTCTCTCTAATGGCAAACTTTTATTTTCTGTTAGATACATTTGACTCACTGAGCTATAACTTTAATTCACTACATCCAGCCTCTATTTTTTGTATGGATCTATTTTACTTTCTGCAAAAAGTAAAATACACTGGAGGGAAAATGTTATTTAAGGGAACCAATGTTTTCCTGCTAAATCAAGTGAAAAGTCTTTACTAAAAGTGACTTCAAACTGTTTTCAGACAATACCAAAACAGTTTAATAGAGTGCCACATACCACAGGGTAACCTCTGTTGCACACATACATATATGGATGTTGCAGGCCTGTCAAAACTGACTTTGAAATAGCAGCATACTTCGAATGGGCTATCAATACCAAAACTACAGTGTGAAAAAGCCTTCCATTCCTATATAAAAGGGTCAAAGGAACAAGGAACAAACATCTGAGTTTTATATCAAAGCTGTACAATAACAAGAAGATTTTATGGAAAGTTTTACTGTTGTGTATAACAGAGTTTTGCAATGAGCACTGACTCTAGAGGAGAAAGAGATGGCAACTAAAAAGCAGAAGTATCCTTTCCATCACACACAGCCAGGAGACAAAAGAGACATAGCAAGTAAGATTGTCTGTGTTTAGAAAATTTCAAGTATCAGAGGGGTTGCCATGTTAGTCTGTATCCACAAAAACAATGAGGAGTCCAGTGGCACCTTAAAGACTAACAGATTTATTTGGGCATAAGCTTTCGTGGGTAAAAAACCCACTTCTTCAGATGCATGGAGTGAAAATTTCAGATACAGGCATAAATATATATTGGCACATGAAGAGAAGGGAGTTACCATACAGAGCGAGACGGGTACCCAGAAATCACTTACTACAGGACAGGCCCAACAAGGAAAACAACAGAACACCCCGGGCCATCACATACAGCCCCCAGCTAAAACCTCTCCAGCGCATCATCAGTGATCTACAACCTATCCTGGAAAATGATCCCCCAGTCTCACAAGCCTTGAGAGGCAGGCCAATCCTCACTACAGACAGCCCCCCAACCTGAAGCAAATACTCACCAGCAACTACACACCACACCACAGAAACACTAACCCAGGAACCAATCCCTGTAACAAACCCCGTTGCCTTCTCTGTCCCCATATCTACTCTAGCGACACTATCATAGGACAAACCCACATCAGCCACACCATCAGAGGCTCATTCACTTGCACATTTACTAATGTAATATATGCCATCATGTGCTAGCAATGCCCCTCTGCCAGGTACATTGGCCAAACCAGACATTCTCTACGTAAAAGGATAAATGGACACAAATCAGACATCAGGAATGGTAACATACAAAAGCCAGTAGGAGAAAACTTCAATCTTCCTGGACACTCAATAACAGATTTAAAAGTAGCCATACTTCAACAAAAAAACTTCAAAACAGACTTCAAAGAGAAACTGCTGAGCTACAATTCATTTGCAAACGTAACACCACCAATTTGGGCTTGAATAGGGACTGGCAGTGGCTGCCTCACTACAAAGGAATTTTCCCTCTCTTGGTATTGACTCCTCCTCATCAATTATTGGGAGTGGACCACATACACCCTGACTAAATTGGCCTTCAACATTGGTTCTCCACTTGTAAGGTAACTCCCTTCTCTTCATGTGCCAATATATATTTATGCCTCATCTGTAATTTTCACTCCATGCATCTGAAGAAATGGGTTTTTTACCCACGAAAGCTTATGCCCAAATAAATCTGTTACTCTTTAAGGTGCCACCAGAAAATTTCAAGGTTATGTCTTGATCCTGCAGTTAGGTTTCCTCTAGTATTTTTTATAGCACTGTAGTAGCAAGGTGTCATGGGAGGCTAGAAGCAGAAGAAAACAACACAAAGGTTGGGTCATGAGCACATATAAAAAGGGAGGGACATGGGGAAGCATAAGAAAAGGGGGAAAACACAAAAGAAAATGTTAGTAGCAGCAGCATCTGGAATGGATTTGACTTCCATAGACTTTAGATCCCAGAATGTTACCCCTGGCTGGGGTTTCTACAAGAGTTAAGTTTCAATGGGGTTTGGGCACCTAGCTCCCTTAGTTGCCTTGGAAAATCTGATATGTGATTTGCTGGTATTGCTACATCCAGCATCACTGGGGAAACTCTCCCACCAAAGAACTCCACCTGAAGAACATTGCACCAGTGCTTGAAAACTATGCTGAGAAAAACAGTGTTGAAACCACACCAGAGATCAATTCCCTCTTTCTCTTCTCCAGTAAAAATACCACCAAAATATTGAGTTACTACTGACTACATCAGCTAGCAAATGCAAGAGTAATTTTAAACTGCAGTACTTGGGTTTGAACCTACTACCTTAAGTATGAAAAAGCCCAGACTGCTATAAACTGAGCTAAGGGGTTATCTCCTGTAGTTACTAAAAATAAGATACTCATAAACCTCTTGTGTGGGCTACAAAGGCATACAAGCTAGCTAGAGCTCCACATTCCCACTGCTGATCCGTTTGCAAGACTCGCAAGCTTAACAAGATTTTGAAAAAGAAGCGGGTTTGGTTTGCAGGCAGGTTTTTGTCCCTTAGCTTTCACAATTCTATTTATCATTCAGTCCTTCACCATCTGAAAGTTCTTACAGGTCTGTCTTCTCTCTCCAGATATTAAAAGGACACTAGAGGCTGGAGACTGAATGAGAAAGTAAGGAGAGTATATTCAAATCCCAGACTAGTTATGTGAGTTCAGTGTAGGGAAGATAGAACAAGAATGGTGCTGACCTGATTTTTTGGGGTGGGGGGGAGAATTCCCTCATCCCTCACCACTACATACAACTCAGGAACCCCCAGACCTGACTAGCTGTGCTCATTCCAATTCTTCCCAGCAAGCCTCAGACTTCTTCCACAGATTCTGGGTGGACCCATGTATGGGACTCATCGAAGCTTCTGTTCCCTTCAGCCTACAATCCTTTTTCATTAGATCACTCACATGGACATGAGGCAGGAGTGAAAGTAAGCCGGTACGGGCTGGTACGGTGTAAAAAGTGGCCGCCAGTACCAGCCCATACCCAGCTGACTTTAAAGCGCTGCCACGGCAAAGGATCCTGCTTAAAGTGCTGCCGCAGCAGCGCTTTAATGTTGTTGTCCCTTTTGTCCCCCCCCCGGGGGGGGGCAAAAGGAGCAGGAGCCCCGGGCCCTTTGAAATCGCCGCTTGAGACCCAGGCAGCGCAGGCCAGGCAGCATGGAAGGGGGATGCTGTCCCCCAGCCCCGCCCCTTCCACACAAGGCCCCGCCTCTTCCGGGGGCCGGAGCCAGCCCCTGTATACATCACTTACATTTCATTTAACTCCCTCAGCAAGGGAGTTGAGAACTTGTTGCTCAAGCGAGATATATTATGGGTCTATACCTCAATTGTACCTTATCTACACCAGTTCAATCAGGAAAAAGATAAATTAGTTGGAAATAACCCACTTTGTTTCTCAGATCCCAAGATAGGTTTTCAGGGCTTAGGGTTAGGAAAAAACCCTCCCTCAGCTTCAAACTGAGAGGATTTGCTTAACTAGTTTTGGGTTTTTTTAACCCAGATACACTTTTGGCTATCACACCATCCCATGGCAATAAGTTCCACAGGTTAATTGTGCATAGTGTAAAAAAAGTACTTTCTCTTGTTTGTATTAAACCTAGTGCCTATTCATTTCATGGGATGACCCATGTTTTTTATATTATGGGTAAGGGCAAATAACCCTTTTCCCCCCCACACACCATTCAGGATTTCATAGACCTCTGTCATCTCTCCCCCCGGTCGCCTCTTTTCTAAGTTGAACAGTCCTAATATTTTTAGTCTCTCCTCATATGGAAGCCATTCCATGCCTTTCATCATCTTTGTCTTTCACTGAACCTTTTCCAGTTCCACTAGATCCTTTTTGAGGTGGGGTGACCAGAACTGGACACAGTATTCAATCTGGGAGCTCACCATGGGTTTATATAGTGGCACTAGGACACTCCCTGGCTTATCATCTCTCCCTTTCCTAAAAGTTCCTAACATACTGTTACCCTTTTTGACTGCTGCTGTGCATTGATTGGAAGCTTTCAGAGAACCATCCATGGTGACTCCCAAGATCTTTTCCTTGTGTGCTCAGAAAATCATTGACAAACAATAAACATGGAACCAAATCTAAAAATCACAGCTTTTCCCGATTTGTAAAAATTCCAGGTTTCTACTTAAAATCAGTTTCTGTGAGCCAGAAAGGAATGAAATTAGCTAAGCTTCTGAGCACAACATCAAAATGAGTAAAATAATCCATTGTGCTAGAACATGCGCTAAATGTGGTATGGCAGCTGTGAGCTTTGGAATGGAAAGTGACTGCTCTGCGCCTTCATTTTGCAATCAGTGAGACGGGTCCTGAATGACAAGCCTTTTCCATGTCAAATAGCAGGATGATTGTGGGAAATAAAGTAACACACACAATATGCAGCGGCAGTCAACAAAACTAACAGAATGTTGGGAATCATTAGGAAAGGGATTGATAATGAGAGAAAATATGTTGCCTCTATATAAATCCATGGTATACCCACATTTTGAATACTGTGTGCAGACCTGGTCACCCCAGCTCAAAAAAGATGTATTGGAATTGAAAAAGGTACAGAAAAGGGCAACAAAAAAGATTAAGGGTATGGAACAGCTTCCATATGAGGAGAGATTAATAAGACTGGGACTTTTCAACTTGGAAAAGAGACGACTAAGGAGGGATATGATAGAGGTCTATAAAATCATGACTGGTGTGGAGAAAGTAGATAAGGAAGTGTTATTTACTCCTTCTCATAACACAAGAACTAGGGGTCACCAAATGAAATTAATAGGCAGCAGGTTTAAAACAAACAAAAGGAAGTATTTCTTCAAACAATGCATAGTCAACCTGTTGAATTCTTTGCCAGAGGATGTTGTGAAGGCCAAGATTATAACAGGGTTCAACAAAGAACTAGATAAATTCATGGAGGATAGGTCCATCAATGGCTGTCAGCCAGGATGGGCAGGGATAGTGTCCCCAGCCTCTGTTTGCCAGAAGTTGGGAATGGGCGACAGAGGATGGATCACTTGATGATTACCTGTTCTGTTCATTTCCTCTGGGGCAATTGGCCACTGTCAGAAGACAGGATACTGGGCTAGATGGATCTTTGGTCTGACCCAGTATGGCTGTTTTTATGTTCACAAGCATTACTGTGAGTTCCACTGTATTATTTTTGAATAGTTCCACCATATTTCTTTGTATAAGAAGCAGAATGGAATTATTATGAAATGTTAGAATTAATACACTCTCGGATGGCAGGACTGTTAACAAATGGAAAATACATGTAAAAGAGCACTCATGAACTAACTCTGTCTCTATTAAAACCTAATGGAGATGATTCCAGGGGGACACAAATGAAGCACAATTATACATCACTCTGCCAAAACATTACCAAGTACAGAACAGCCTGAGATGAATATTTAAGTATAACTAATAAAGATCTTGCTAATTTTTAATGATCCTTTGGAAATGCAGTGGTATTTTAACATGTAATTCAGTCTTCTCTGTCTAGTATATGTTTGGTTTTATATGCATTTGGTTCCATGCAAGCCATATTAATTCTGCCCACTCTCATTGACAAAATATCATTGTATTAAAATTGTTTCTATTTGTTTCATTGGGAATTGCAAAACCAACTAATTGCAAATTGCACCACTTTAATCATAATATCTTGAGATTGCCTGGCTGCTACCTAACTATAATTGACTTCCTATCTTTGGGGGGAGTTTTTGACTTGAAAACATCAATTTGTTTTATTTGCTTTGTAAGTTTATTGAGCATTCTGTGAACTGGCTATCCAGAGCTAATAACAGTTGGGCTGTTATATGTGCTAGCTAGAAAACTGCAGAGCCATAAAGCTAGTCAATTCAAAAACTGTGAGCTTGCCTATTAATAATTGTGAGAATTATTGTTATTTATTATTCTATTAAATCCATCAATTAAATGGGACATGAGGGACTGACTTGTTAGCAGTTGTTAGAACTCTGCAGTGAGATACTATTTGGGTCTTGCTGACTCTTTGGTAGATGTGGCTCATTAAAGGAGGCTAGGGTGACTCTGGTCGAGGGAACTAGAACAGAGAGGTTTTTGTATGGAAACTAGGGCTGTCAATTAATCACAGCTAACTCATGCGATTAACTCAAAAAAAGTAATCGCGATTTAAAAAATTGATCGTGATTAATCGCCGTTTTAATCGCACTGTTAAACAATAGAATACCAATTCAAATTTATTAAATATTTTCCATGTTTTTCTACATTATATGGTATTACAAATATTTGCACTGTAAAAATGATAAGCAAAAGAAATAGTATTTTTCAATACACCCATACAAGTACTGTAGTGCAATCTCTTTATCATGAAAGTGCAACTTACAAATGTAGATTTTTTTTGTTAAATAACTGCATTCAAAAACAAAAAAATGTAAAACTTCAGAGCCTACAAGTTGACTCAGTCCTACTTCTTGTTCAGCCAATCACCAAGACAAACAAGTTTGTTTACAGTTACAGGAGATAATGCTGCCCACTTCTTATTTACAATGTTCCCAGAAAGTGAGAATAGGCATTTGGCATGGCACTTTTGTAGCCGGCATTGCAAGGTATTTACGTGCCTGTAACAGGGTGCTAGCTTAAGAGGCACTGAACCAGCCCCTGTTAGCTCAGAACCTGCTAGCAGAGCTCCCATCAAGGGGAACTGGCTGGAGCGGGCAGGGTGTGGCTCATTAAAGAAGCCTGAGAGCAATCACCTGGGAGTCTGCTGAGAGGAAGGCCTATAAAGCTAGCAGGAAGGAAGTAGGTGGGGGAGGAACAGGAAAGTGAGGACCTGTTGCTTCCAGCTGCTGTAAGAGCAAGCTATTCCCTAAGGGGCTACCTGACTGGTATTGAATTGTATATAGCTGTATATACGTGGTGGTGGGAAAAGACTGGGAAATAAAAGGGCACTGGTGTGTGAAAGAGTGGTCTCCGGCTAATTTGTACTGCGAGCAAGGAAGCACTTGTCTACAGTGCTATATATGCTAAACATTCGTATGCCCCTTCATGCATTGGCTACCGTCCCAGAGGACATGCTTCCATGCTGATGATGCTCATTAAAAAAAATTATGCATTAATTAAATTTGTGACTGAACTCCTTGGGCGAGAATTATGTCCCTTGCTCTGTTTTACCCACATTCTGCCATCTATTTCATGCTATAGCAGTCTCAGATGATGACCCAGAACATGTTGTTCATTTTAAGAACACTTTTACTGCAGATTTCACAAAACGCAAAGAAGGTACAAATGTGAGATTTCTAAAGATAGCTACAGCACTCGACCCAAGGTTTAAGAATCTGAAGTGCCTTCCAAAATCTGAGAGGGATGAGGTGCGGAACATGCTTTCAGAAGACTTAAAAGAGCAACACTCCAATGTGGAAACTACAGAACCCGAATCACCAAAAAAGAAAATCAACCTTCCGCTGGTGGCATTGGACTCAGATAATAAAAATGAACATGCATCGGTCCACACTGCTTTGGATTGCTATCCAGCAGAACCCGTCATCAGCATGGACACATGTTGCCTGGAATGGTGGCTAAAGTATAAAGGGACATATAAATCTTTAGTGTATCTGGCACATAAATATCTTGCGACGCCGACTACAACAGTGCCATGAGAACACTTGTTCTCACTTTCAGGTGACATTGTAACCAAGAAGCAGGCAGCCTTATCTCCTGCAAATGTAAACAAATGTGTTTGTCTGAGCGATTAGCTGCACAAGAAGTAGGACTGAGTGGACTTGCAGGCTCTAACATTTTACATTGTTTTATTTTTTGAATGCAGGTTTTTTGTACATAATTCTACATTTCTAAGTTCAACTTTCATGATAAAGCGATTTCACAACAGTACTTGTATTAGGTGAATTGAAAAATACTATTTCTTTTGTTTTTTTACAGTGCAAATACTTGTAATCAAAAAAATATAAAGTGAGTATTGTACACTTTGTATTCTGTGTTGTAATTGAAATCAATACATTTGAAAATGTAGAAAACATCCATAAATGTTTAAATAAATGGTATTATATTATTGTTGAACAGTGCGATTAATTGTGATTCATTTTTTTAATCGCTTGACAGCCCTAATGGAGGGTCACATGACCGCTCTTGTGTCTTCCCTTTGCTTCCCCGTCAGAAAGTCGTTTTTCTATAGGAAAGCAAAGAAATCTGCCAGGGACACAAATTCTGCACATGCTCAGTGGTACAGAATTTCCCCAGGAGTACAATTGCTGATGTCATCTGGAATACTCAGACTGATGAGACTCCTGTTATTTTAAGTACTCATGGCAAAAGAGCCTGTTTTAATTGAGTCTTGTTCTTGCGGTAGTGAGAGCAATCCATTTTGCGCTTCAGCTGACAGTGAAATGAGCACACCATGCAGGCACAAAGATAAAGGATGTATTCAGTTGACCTGTGTCACACACAGCTGTGTCTTTTTTAATATATATAATAGACAAACATACAGCTACAGTATAACAAGGAGTCTTTCTCTTACCTCTGCTTTCACAACGAAGACTTGGAATATCTGGAGCATGAAACTTGTAGAGAGTTTAGTCATCCATCTACATTATCTCGCTGCCAGTTTTATAAATGTCAGAAAAACCTGTGTAAAGAACAGTGGAAAAGTTTAATGAACCATTCAGTAAAATTCTGTTTACATGGAATGACAAGTGGAAAAGAACCTGTTCTCTTTTGGGAACTACAGATATGGTATGCTTTGTACAACAATGTGTCATGATAAAGCAGAAGGGGTTTGCATTTCTTTCCTCTCTTTATAAGAAATTATGTTTAGTAATAACAACAAAGAGTCTGGTGGCACCTTAAAGACTAACAGATTTATTTGGGCATAAGCTTTCGTGAGTAAAAACCTCACTTCTTCGGATGCAGCATCCGAAGAAGTGAGGTTTTTACTCACGAAAGCTTATGCCCAAATAAATCTGTTAGTCTTTAAGGTGCCACCAGACTCTTTGTTGTTATTACTAAACATAATTTCTTATAAAGAGAGGAAAGAAATGCAAACCCCTTCTGCTTTATCATGACACATTGTTGTACAAAGCATACCATATCTGTAGTTCCCAAAAGAGAACAGGTTCTTTTCCACTTGTCATTCCATGTAAACAGAATTTTACTGAATGGTTCATTAAACTTTTCCACTGTTCTTTACACAGGTTTTTCTGACATTTATAAAACTGGCAGCGAGATAATGTAGATGGATGACTAAACTCTCTACAAGTTTCATGCTCCAGATATTCCAAGTCTTCGTTGTGAAAGCAGAGGTAAGAGAAANAAAAGAACAGGAGTACTTGTGGCACCTTAGAGACTAACAAATTTATTTGAGCATAAGCTTTCGGGGCTACATCCCACTTCTTCGGATGCATAGAATGGAACATATATCTCCTCAATATATGTTCCATTCTATGCATCCGAAGAAGTGGGATGTAGCCCACGAAAGCTTATGCTCAAATAAATTTGTTAGTCTCTAAGGTGCCACAAGTACTCCTGTTCTTTTTGCGGATACAGACTAACACGGCTGCTACTCTGAAACCTGTCATTTTTCTTACAAACACACCCATGATACTAGAGTTCAAGATGACAAGGTATTTTCATCATAAGACCTAATTTTCAGGTGCTTATAAAACTCTTCGGAATAAAATTTCCATTGGTCTTAAGTTGTTCTCCTGCCTCTTATTTCAGGCAGGTGTTTTGTGGATGGTATGGGAAAATTCCATTCAGCTGTTATTAAGTTATCCAAAGTATTAAACACTCTGACTCAGATGAGCTGCTCTGTGTTGGTTGCTTTGCACCACCCTTTATTCAGTTATATTGTGGCAGTGTCTAGAAACCCCATTTGAGGGTCAGTCCTCATTGTGTAAGGTACTGTACCCGCAAGAAAAGAAGACAGTTCCTGTCCCAGGGAATTCTCAATCTACATGTTCAACAGGGCACTATAGACAAACTTCGCACAAATGGATTGGTAGGATGAGGTAACAGTAAAGCAGAGCTTAGCAGACAAGCAGATGCTACAGATTACCATTTGACTAACCAGTGTAGATGGGAGTGGTGTGAAGAATGAGGGAGATATCTATATTTTTATGAATATCGTATGTTCTTCAGTTTACTTGCTTGGTATTATTCTGCCTCACTGCACATAGTTAATCAAAGGAGCTTGTTGGGGGAAACGAACGGAAAAGGAAACAATGGCAGAGATAAGTTACCTTCAGAGACAATACCCAGGGTCCTTAAGGGAACAATGGAGGGCTATTAATTGGGGAATGGCTAGCTCCAGCCAGCCTAGCAGGTTTACTTTTCCCAAATCCAGAGCCTAGGATCAAAGGGGAACCAACCATTACAGATCCCAGCCTAAGGAAGAAGGGTATGAGTAGGAAGCAACAGGAGTTGGAAATAAGTCTCTGACAGAGGAACACAGAGAATGTGTTAGGGGTTGTCTCTCTCTCCCAGCCCAGAAGGAAGAGGTCTGGGCTGAATGGAACCTACCCAAAATTTGCAAGGAAAGAATAAGATTTAGGTAAGACCAGGAGCGCCGCCAGCTTTTTTGCCGCCCTAGGCGGCGGAAGGTCCCGCCCCCAAAATGCTGCCCCCCAACAGAGGCGGCGGAAGGTCCAGCCCCCGAAATACCGACGACGACCAGGGCGGTCGAAGATCCGGCCGCCGCAGTCACCGCCCCCAAATGTTAGCGTCCTAATTGACTGCCTAGGTCACCTAATGGGTTGCGCCGGCCCTGGTGAGACCCAGTTAGATAGGCTTTTTGTTGTTTTATCCCTTTTCTTTGCTCGCTATATACCCTCAAGTGAATAAATAATGCTGGGTTTTGGAGAAGCTGATTTTCGATCACTTTAATCAACTGCTGGTCATAGGCCCCTAGAGCAGGAGCGCTGCCAGGGTTTTTGGCGCCCTAGGCGGGGGTCCTTCAGCGCTCCCAGTCGTCAGCGGCAATTCTGCGGCGGGGGGGTCCTTCCACGCTCCCGGTCTTCGGCGGCTCTTCCCGGAGCGAGTGAAGGACCTGCTGCAGAATTGCCGCTGAAGACCCGGAGCGTGGAAGGACCTCCTGCCGCCAAATTGCCGCCAAGGGCGGCAAAATGCTGTCCCCCCAAATCCTGGCGCCCTAGGCGACCACCTAGGTTGCCTAAATGGAAGCGCCGGCCCTGCCCTAGAGGAGAAGGGTTTACAGGTGCCAAACACAGTTGTACCAGTTGTAATATCATTCACAGTTGGTGAACAGGAGAGCTGCAGCCCAGGGACCCACTCCAAGAGAAGTAAAGCCATGTGGTTCCACCCAGAGAGGAGGGACAGTAGTGAAAGCTGCCACAGAGATGTGCACTCAAAAGGGACACAAAGAGATCTAAACCACAGCTTGCCCTGTGACACTGATAGTAGGGATCACAGATGAGAGAGATTTTGAGGAAGGATTTAGAAGGGGATAAAATGAGGGTTGTATGAATGGTGAGTCAGTCGTAGAATTTAAAGCCAGAAGGGACCACTAGAGCACCTAGTCTGACCACATGTATATCAGAGGCCACCAATACCTCCCAGCACCTTCACACTGAAACCCAACACTAGAAATGACATCAGAGTAAATGGGAGATTAGACTATTATGTGCCAGAGACATGAGGTGCCCCAGTGCCAAGCCCCAGGAATGCCTGGGAAATGATTAAGTGAGATATACCCAGATAATCCTGGCAAATGATCCACACCCACACTCTGCAGAGGAAGGCAAAACCTCCCCAATGTCACAGCCAATCCGACCTGGGGGAAAATTCCTTCCCAACTCCACATATGGCAATCAGTTAAACCCTGAGCAGGTGAGTAAGAATCAGCCAGCCAAGCACTTGAGAGAGAGAATGTTCAGTCTCTCCTCAGAACCCAGTCATGGCTGTCCCTGATACTTCAGAGGAAGGGCATAAAAATGCCTCCCTTTCTGACCCCTGCTGGTGGCCGAGTGAAACCCTGAAGCATGAGTTTTAGGAACATAAGGTATCAACTGGAAGTGAGACCCAGGGCAGTTGAGCCTTGCTCTCCAGCATCACAATTTCAGTGATACAATTTCAGTCATAAATTTGTCCAGCTCTAATAAAACTAACTAAGTTGTTGGGCCCCACAACTCTTATTGGGAGGCTGTTCCAGAACCTCACCCCCTGATGTTGAGGGTCAACAGTTCAACAAATGAATAGATAGCATTGGGCTAAATGGTGAGGGGCCTTTGAGACAAAGATCAAGAGCTTATGTTTGATGTGGTGGAACCAGGGGAGCCAATGGAGGGAAACAAAGGGAGGCATAATGTGGTTGGCATGACGATCCAGGAAGATGAATACAGTGAAGTGCAAAGAAGCCTTAAAGCCAGCTTACTTGGCCAGCGGGGAATCTCCCCTGTGTAGGAGAATAGTCCAGTAGCGAAAAGACCAGAATACAGCTTCTGTGTCACCCAGTGCATGGCCCCGCCCCCTAGTATAGAGAACGTATTTGGAGGGACAGAAACATGGCTAGGACGTGGCAATCGCCAGATGCTGGATCAGCCATTTGGGGTCATAGGCAGCCAAGAGAAAAGCAGAACAGGCTAAACCGCCCCAGGAAGCCATAAAAGTGTCTTAAAGCCCTCTTTTTTCCCCCCACCCAAGGCCTGTGCCATACACAGTTCAGCAAGCCCAGAAAATCTGGCTCAATGTTTTTCATCACTTCATTCTAATGATCATTTTTGTGTGTTTGAAAAACTCAAAAATGGCTTGTTTTAAAGCCTTCCTGTGGACTTAGCCCTGTCTGGGGACAAGTGCTTTAATCATATTTGATGCAAATTTGGTTTAGAAAGATCAAAATTCTAAGTTTTAAAGAGTTGTAGGAATGAGAGTATTAGAACAGGAGTTAGTCTAAAATACTGAGCATGAGTTCATTTATTTGACTAAGTGAGATGGGATCCTGGGGCTTATTGTTAGATAAAATTTGGTCAAGCAGGAAAGACAGTTCAGTTTCATAAGATAATTAATAATTCTGGAATATCCTTTCACTCTGTGTCTTACAAAACATCTGGAACTGAGTTGTGCCAGCTACAACAAAAAAACCAAGAAAAATCCCCTGGTCAAAGTCCAAAGGTGTGGGGAGAAATCTCTGCAGAGTTTGCTAACACTTTCTATGGATTTCCTTTATTCCTGTGGGCTCCTAACTTTCCCTAGTAATTCATAGCCTTTTTAATCATGGGTGAAAGGGGAGAGAAACCTTGAATTCTGGGATGCAAAAGAAAATAGGGTTTAGTGGGTACCCCAGGTTTGTGTGTGTGTGTGTGTTTGTTTGTGTGTAATAAGTACCCTGGTAGCTAAAAGTTGGAAATCCTGATGACTGGTGCAGAGCTTAGGGGACCCAGCAACATTAGGGAGACTGAGGTGCACTCAGAACCTCAAGACTATCACATTTTAGAGACATTTAGTTTGGTTTGGATGCACATGACTGATTTGAGGGTTATGTATCATCATGTACATCTTATCTCTTTTCCATCGCATTATAATTCCTCATACAGCCTGTGTTAGAACTATGTCAAGGTCTTAGAAGGAGCTTCTCATTAGGAAAGAACAGACTATGAAATGAAAATGAGACTCCTTTGTTTTGCCAGCTGAACACTACCATGTCTCCTGAGTAATACAGAGATTTCATGTAAACAACAAAGTGCAGAAAATAAGTAATATACAGGGTTTTTTCTTATTACCCTTTTTCAATTTTATCCTACTATAAAAGTCTATACTGTATCTTAAATCAATGCTGTCAAGGCTCCTTCCCCACTCTGAACTTTAGGGTACAGATGTGGGGGCCTGCATGAAAACTTCTAAGCTTAACTACCAGCTTAGATCTGGTCCGCTGCCACCACTCCCAATGTGCTAATTCCCTTCCCTGGGTAACCTTGAGAGACTCTTCACCAAGTCCCTGGTGAATACAGATCCAAACCCCTTGGATCTTAAAACAAGGAGAAATTAACCATCCCCCCTCCTTTCTCCCACCAACTCCTCGTGGATCCAGATCCAACCCCCTTGGATCTAAAAACAAGGAAAAATCAATCAGGTTCTTAAAAAGAAGGCTTTTAATTAAAGAAAAAGGTAAAAATCATCTCTGTAAAATCAGGATGGAAAATAACTTTACAGGGTAATCAACCTTAAAGAGCCCAGAGGACCCCCCCTCTAGCCTTGGGTTCAAAGTTACAGCAAACAGAGGTAAACACCCTAGTAAAAGGTACATTTAAAAGTTGAGAAAACAAAGATAAAACTAACACGCCTTGCCTGGCTGTTTACTTACAAGTTTGAAATATGAGAGACTTGTTCAGAAAGATTTGGAGAGCATGGATTGATGTCTGGTCCCTTTTAGTCCCAAGAGCGAACTCTCCCCAAAACAAAGAGCTCAAACAAAAGCCTTCCCCCCACCAAGATTTGAAAATATCTTGTCCCCTTATTGGTCCTTTGGGTCAGGTGTCAGCCAGGTTACCTGAGCTTCTTAACCCTTTACAGGTAAAAGGATTTTGGAGTCTCTGGCCAGGAGGGATTTTATAGTATTGTACACAGGAGGGCTGTTACCCTTCCCTTTATAGTTATGACAAATGCTTTTGGAACCAGGGCCGCCCAGAGGATTCAGGGGGCCTGCGGTCTTCAGCGGTGGGGGGCCCCCACTGCCAAATTGCCGCCGAAAACCCTCTGGGCGGCCCTGTTTGGAACTGAATATCCCAAACTTGACAAAACTGGCACACATGTCACATCTGACATGCCAAGCTTACCTCCAAGAATGAAGCCATAACATAAGCAAATCTACAAGTGTAGACAGAAACCCATCTACTGTGAGGGTAAATAAAGGGCAAGTAATTATTACAACTTAAGAATTTTCCAAACTGTAAATGCACATTTTAGGACTAAAAAAAATCTTCCTAAGAAGTCATCTTAAAAAGGTATTTGCTGTAAATATCATAGAATCACATACAGAGAGCAAAGGAAACATGCTAAGAGAATTCTCAGATTTTTTCCAAGGCTGTTTGGAAAATGAATACCCTTAAAATAGACAAATTAGTAAACAGACAAATCAGTGAGGATCTAGCTACCGACAAATATCCCTTAACCAATGAAGTAAAATTAATTAGATAAACCAGAGAAGTTGGAAGTCATTGAAATTGTAGAACAAGCTACAGACCGTTTATGCTAGAGTTGTAGTTGTAAACCCAAATAAAGTCTAGATATGCATTGATCTATGTGAATAAAGCCATTAAACTAAACATGAATATTATCTGATTAAATTCGTTAGTGATAACTAAGCTCTCAAAAGGAAAAATACTTTTAGTATTAGATGCAGGATATGTATTTTGGCAGGTAAAGTCAGATGAGTCATCCTCTAGGGCAATAACTTTTAATATATTTGGATATTATAGATTTAAATGAATGATATTAATCATATTAATCCTGCTCCCAAAGTATTTCAAGGAGTAATTACACAGATCTTTGAATAATTAACGATTGTGAAGTTAAATTTTTTGAACTAGAGAACTTAATGACTGAGGCTTAGGTAACTTTTGCAGTGAGAGGAACAGCCAAGATCAAATAAAAGCTATAGCTGAAATGCCCACTCCAAAGTTTTAAATAGATCTATAGAGATTTGTGGGTGATGGCAAACTGTGGCAAAATTAATAGCAAATATATCTGTGGTCAATATTTCTTTAAGGAAAATCATGGACAATGTAATGTCTGACATTGGGAAGACAGACATAATCAGGCATGAAAACATTGATCACCATTTCCATCACTTTTAAAATATGATTTAACTATTTTATTAATCCAGTTGCAATGAGTGTAGAGCTGCCTTCTGCAGAAAAGGACAGCACCTTATTTCACTGGTTCTGTGATATCTAACAAAGACAGGCTAAAACATATCTGTGACAGCTGTTTGGCTGTCTTTCGTTCCATTGCAAGAAGAGAGAAAAGATACATAGGAGAAACTGAGCACAATCTATTCTTGTTTGTTTTAGAAAATCTTTGTACCTAGCCCAGCCCAGAACCCAATATTTGATGCTCTCATTGCAAAGACCTGATCTCCAAGTGGCATATAACTCAGATAACAAACTGCAAACGATGAATACTTTTAACAAGTAAACAGGTCTACAGCACCTGCAAGTGATATTATGAATATGAATTTTATGAGTGACGCACATATGCCAGGAATGTTAAAATTAGCAGAATTTAGAAGTGAGAAATAGAACCCTCCCAGTTTTGCATCAATTGAATTAAATAGTTTTATAGGCATGGCTCGAAATAAAGAGGGACATGAATGAGGACAACATTTTGCTATAGCAAAAAAAAGTTCCAGTAAGCCAAAGAAAAGGAGGCAGTGGTGATTGAAATAGAAGCTCATAGGGGGATGGCCAAGGGTATGCTGAGAGCGGAGCCACAACTTTATTTTCTCAAAATATCCCATCAGAAGTAGCAGAGGAATTATGAAGATTTATTTGAAATACCCAAAACATCTCAGATACTTGTTGATACAAAAAGAAGAATTCTTACTCCTAATATTTCTTTGGAAACTGTCCGTTCCCACACTCATTGAAATCAACAGCAAAGCCTCCACTGTCTTCAATGGTGCAAGATCAAGCACTAAAATTACTTGCAATTCAGGTATCAGATGCAAAGTTCAGAAGTTCAGCATGCTTGACTTCGCATCTGCAAACATGTTGACTTTACATGCTCAGGTGCACTTGAGTAGCAGTTTGCATGCAATATGGGCATGCAAATATGGGCCCATATTTGTTAACATAAAAGATATTTACCACTTATTTCTATGTGGGGTGTTTGTTTTGCTTGAGAAACCAAGAGAAAAGTCATTGTAAAGAGGTCTTAAGCCTGAAGATTGGTTCTCAGAAGTCAGTGTTGTTTGTTGATGCTTTTCAAGCCAAGACACAGGCGCCACACAAGAACTGGTGCTCACCTCTCTAGATTATTTAGTACCCAAAAGGTAACTATAGTCTGTCTCTCTTTGTTTGTTACAACATGTAAAAACTAGTGAGAGCAGATAGTTCAGTCTCCAGGCCCAATCAATCTTTGGCCACTTTGCTCAAGGTGCCAATCAGTGCCAAGTATGGTGTTGGCTTTCATGATGTAAACTAAAGTCCTATGGGAACTGGATTTTAACCACCAAGCTCTTTTCACATAGGTCAAACAATTTTGGTGATGGTCACAGATCCTAGCATGCACCTCTTCCTGGCCTCCCACCAGCATTGCTGCAGGGCCGCCCAGAGGATTCAGGGGGTCTGGGGGAAAGCAATTTCGGGGGTCCCTTCCATAAAAAAAAGTTGCAATACTATAAAAACATGTATTTGGAAATGTAAAAAATAACCAGTGAAATACATTCAAAAATTAATTTTTAATCATTTTAAAATACACGAAATACATTATTTAAAAACATTAAGTGCTTTAATGATATGTATACATTTGCAATTACATAATGGGCTGTCGCTGGGTGATGGTAATGGTTGGTGCCAATGGGCTGTTGCTGCCTGGGGGTGGCACTACTGTTGCCCAGGGCTGGGTGGGGAGCTGGGGGTCAGGCTGTGAGGGGATGGGGTCGGGGGGTGCCCGGCTCAGAGGGTCTGGGCTCGGAGCTAAGGGTCAGGGCTGTGGGGGAGATGGGGTTGGGGAGTGTCCGGTTCAGAGGGGCTGGGCTCGGAGCTGGGGGTCAGGGCTGGGGGGGGGATGGGATTGGGGGGTGCCCGGCTCAGAGGGGCTTATCCCGCCGCTTACCCCCGTCTCCCCCCTCTCCCAGAGCCTCAGGGAGCCACGTCCAGGAGCTCCTGCCGCTCAGCCTGCGGGAGCTCGCAGACCTGCCCCCTTACCAAGGGGCTCCGAGCAGGAGGACCTCAGGCCCTGCCCAAGCCACGCCGCTGCAGTACTGTCCAGGGCTGCTCCTGGACGCGACACGCTGAGGCGCCGGGGGATGGGGGAAGGCGAAGGTGGAGGCAGAGGGGAGCCTCCGACATTCTCGTGGGGGCCCCTGCGGGGCCCAGGGCCTGGGGCAAATTGCCCCACTTGCTCCCCCTCCTCTCCCCCCCCGGGCGGCCCTGCATGGCTGTGAAGGAAATCCAAGCCCCTGTGTTCTGGATTTCTTGGGGTGTTTCAAGCTACTAGATCCTGAACAGAATCCAGCCACTGCCCTCATATCAGGGTCCCATCACACTCCTTTAGAGCACAGACCTTTCGTTGTTCTCCTTAAACTCTGAGGATAGGACAAGAAGCAATGCACTTAAATTGCAGCAGGGGAGCTTTAGGTTGGACATCAGGAAACACTTTCTATCAGGGTAGTTAAGCACTGGAACAAATGCCTAGGCAGGTTGTGGAATCTTCATCGTTGGCGGTTTTTAAGAACAAGTTAGACAAACACCAGGGATGGTCTAGTTATTACTTAGTCCTGCCTTGAATGCCGGGGACTGGACTCGGTGACCTATTGAGGTCCCTGCAGTCCTACACTTCTATGATTCCCATCTTTAAAAAAGGGAAGAAGGAGGATCCGGGGAACTACAGGCCAGTCAGCCTCACCTCAGTCCCTGGAAAAATCAGGGAGCAGGTCCTCAAGGAATCAATTATGAAACATTTAGAGGAGAGGAAAGTGATCAGGAACAGTCAGCATGGATTCACGAAGGGGAAGTCGTGCCTGACTAACCTAATTGCCTTCTATGATGAGATAACTGGCTCTGTGGATGAGGGAAAAGCAGTGGATGTGTTATTCCTTGACTTTAGCAAAGCTTTTGATACGGTCTCCCACAGTATTCTTGCCGCCAAGTTAAAGAAGTATGGGCTGGATGAATGGACTGTAAGGTGGATAGAAAGCTGGCTAGATCGTCGGGCTCAATGGGTAGTGATCAATGGCTTCATGTCTAGTTGGCAGCCGGTTTCAAGCGGAGTGCCCCAAGGGTCGGTCCTGGGACCAGTTTTGTTTAATATCTTTATTAATGATCTGGAAGATGGTGTGGACTGCACTCTCAGCAAATTTGCAGATGACACTAAACGCCCTAGGGGGCGTGGTAGATACACTAGAGGGTAGGGATTGGATACAGAGGGACCTGGACAAATTAGAGGATTGGGCCAAAAAAAACCTGATGAGGTTCAACAAGGACAAGTGCAGAGTCCTGCACTTAGGACGGAAGAATCCCATGCACTGCTACAGACTAGGGACCGAATGGCTAGGTAGCAGTTCTGCAGAAAAAGACCTAGGGGTCACAGTGGACAAGAAGCTGGATATGAGTCAACAGTGTGCTCTTGTTGCCAAGAAGGCTAATGGCATTTTGGGCTGTATAAGTAAGGGCATTGCCAGCAGATCGAGGAACGTGATCGTTCCCCTTTATTCGACATTGGTGAGGCCTCATCTGGAATACTGTGTCCAGTTTTGGGCCCCACACTACAAGAAGGATGTGGAAAAATTGGAAAGAGTCCAACGGAGGGCAACAAAAATGATTAGGGGTCTGGAGCACATGACTTATGAGGAAAGGCTGAGGGAACTGGGATTGTTTAGTCTCCAGAAGAGAAGAATGAGGGGGGATTTGATAGCAGCCTTCAACTGCCTGAAGGGGGGTTCCAAAGAGGATGGAGCTTGGCTGTTCTCAGTGGTGGCAGATGACAGAACAAGGAGCAATGGTCTCAAGTTGCAGTGGGGGAGGTCCAGGTTGGATATTAGGAAACACTATTTCACTAGGAGGGTGGTGAAGCACTGAAATGCATTACCTAGGGAGGTGGTGGAGTCTCCTTCCTTGGAGGTTTTTAAGGCTCGGCTTGACAAAGCCCTGGCTGGGATGATTTAGTTGGGAATTGGTCCTGCTTTGAGCAGGGGGTTGGACTAGATGACCTCCTGAGGTCCCTTCCAACCCTGATATTCTATGATTCTATGATTCTACCTGTCACACACATCCCTTCCTAGTGTTATAACCCACTGTCCAACCACCTAGCCTCTCTGGCCATAGCCTGGATTCTTCCGACTCCCCAGTACTTAAACACACCTCTCTCCCAGAACTCCACCCAACAGGTGTGCAGCCTCTGGTTTAGTTTCACTCTCTCAGGGGCACACAGTAGTTGTGAAGTAGTGAACACACACAAACGTTGCCCAATAGCATCTTTATGCTCTTGTATTTAAGCATGAAAAGCACAGGTCAGAACAGATTATACACAGCAATAAAACACAATGTCCCTCACTAGCTCACCCTTCTCTTGGGAGATCATCTGTGTTCTCACCCCATTGCCTACCCTGCCCCTGCAGCAGCCTCCTTCATCTTACTCTGGTGCAAAATGGCTCTTGCCTTAGGGTGGCCTCTGACACGTTCCCGGAATACTGGATATTCCAGTAATTCTAGGAACAGTGAGGGCCTGCCCCTGCCAGCATAACCCCACCCCTGCCAGCATGACCGTGGACAACTGGTGCTTGCAAGGTCACGCTGCATGGAGGTGGGATGGCACACTCTTCAAAATAGTGTCTGGTTTTATCTGAATAATGGATGGGGAAGAAACCCTAGAAAAGCAGAACTGCCTGGTTTAATATCAGACAGGTGGCCTGCCTACTCTTGTCCCCATTTATCTCCCCACCTCCTTTATAGACTCCTCCTGGTTTCATCTGCTTCCTTTGTTCTCCTCCTGGTAACTTTCCACTACTTCCATATCCCCACTCCTTTTATATAGGAGGAGGAAGTATCTTCTCCAAGCTAGAGCAAATCCATTGTCCCAAAGTATTTTACTTTGAATAAACGATCACCAAGTGCTGATTACTCACCATTGACTCTGGCCTGGCAGCAATATAACACAATCCTGATAACTCAGGGTGGATCCACATACCTATAGGCTTTCCATGACATAATTTCATTATACAATTTCTTAAATCTACAATTCAGACAGAGAACTCCCACTTTGTCACAGTAATAACTATAATTTGCTAGCACCCTAGGCTGAGTGTGAATGGGCAATCTAGACATAGGTTCTGGAATTAGGGGTGCTGGGGGTGCTGACGCACCTGCTGGCTTGAAGTGGTTTCCATTATAGACAGGGTTTACAGTTTGGTTCAATGGCTCTCAGCACCCCCACTCTAGAAATTGTTCTAGCACCCCTGAATCTAAAAGTGCAAGGTTCTATTTGCCAACACAAGATCGTGCTAATACAGCAAAGTTGTGTGTGTAAAAAGGAAACTAAGCAATATAGCAAATAAAATAAGCTTATTCCCCTCAATAGCCGAACTTGCCAGAAATCACAAGAATTGGATCTTCCTCGTTTGCCACAAAAAGTTATCTTGAGAACAGAATAAATGGGGGATGTTATGAAGAAGACATTCATAGATTTCCACCCGTTATTGCTCTTTTGTCAGATTTAGATGTTATTTTGTTACCTTTTCTTATGATTAAGTCTCTTTTCTATTTCCAGCAATATAACTTTGGGTTTTTCATTGAGACCTGCTTTAATATTTCTTAACTCCCTGCAAGTAAACTGTTGTCTTCCTTGTCCAATACATATGAGTTCACAGATAGTCCTGTATTTTAGACAAGGCTGCAATTCACTTTAGGGACTCTTTTCATTATCATAAACAGTGGGAGTCTGGCTAGAGTGACTTATGAACAACAGCAAAATCCTGAGAGTAAATTCAGTCATGTATTCACTATGGGCCTTTCAGGGCTATCTATTGTTATTTATAGTGTATACAAACACACACAAATATGATAAGATAACATTAGGCCTCTGGCATCAAGTGATGAAAGGCAAGATATTCAGAGTTAAGGTTAAAAATGCATGGTTGATGTATTATAGATGACAATTTCCTAACTCAAAAAGTGTTGCATTCAACACAGAGGAACTCTATATTAGACCTTGTCTTGACAAATAAAGAGGAATTGATCCCAAATCTAAAAATTAATGGTAAATGGTAAATTGTAACAAGTGATCGAAATGTTGATCACATTTATAATGTGCAAACAGAATAAAGTCCAGACCAGTGATATAGCTACTTAGTGTTTTAAAGCAGCCAATTTCACAAAGCTGCAAACAATTATGAGCCAACTCAGCTGGCAGGAAGAATTTAATCAGAAAAATGTGAATGATAATTGGGAATTATTTGAGAACAGTTTACTAGATCCCCCCAAAAGCCACAATTGTGGAAGAAGGCCATATTGGTTTAAAATATCTGGTTTAGAGGGGAAGTGAAGGCAGCTAATAAAAATAAAAGAACAATTTATACCAAATGAGAGAAAGAGAGAAGTTGATAGCTTCTGATTTATAATCATTACTAGGAATTGTACCAAACTGATAAGGGAAGCAAAGGGGCACAAGGGAAGCAAAGGGACAAATCTGTGGCCAGCAGAGTTAAGGACGGTAAGAAGGGGGTGTTATTTTGTTTCTGGTTTTGTTTTTTTGAAAATTTTCATTAAGGCAAAGTTACAGTAAAACATTAACATATTACACTGTACATTCTTATTACTTATTTAGGATCAGGTTAATATTTAAAGAACCTGGCTAAAGATTCTGGCTTGCTGATTGGGGAGCTCTCCTCTGAGTATGCTAAAAAGGAAAGGAGTTTTTTTTAAGTACATTAGAAACACAAAGAATACTAACAATGGTACTGGTTCATTACTAAGGGGAATTGATAGAATCATCAATAATAATGCAAAAAAGGCAGAAGTATTCAATAAATATATCAGTTCTGTATTTGGGGAAAAACAGATGATGTAGTCATATTGTATGATAACACTCTTTCCATTCCACTCTTATCTCGGGAGGATGTTAAATAGCAGCTACTAAAGTTAGATATTTTAAACTCAGCAGATTCAGATAACTTGAATCTAAGAGTTTTAAAAGAGCTGGCTGAGAAGTTTGCTGGACTGTTATTGATATACAATAAGTCTTGGAACCCTGGAGAAGTTCCAGAATACTGGAAGAAAGCTAATGTTGTACTAATATAAAAAAGGGTAAAAGGTATGACCCAGTTAATTATAGGCCTTACTGTCTGTCATCGATCCTGTGCAAAATAATGGAGCAACTGATACAGTACTCAATTAGTAAAGAATTAAAGGAAGATAATGTAATAAATGTCAATCAACCTGGCTCTATGGAAAATAGATCCTATCAAACCAACTTGATGTCTTTTTATGATTGCATTACAAGTGTGGTTGATTAAAGATGATAGTGTTGATGTAATACACTTAGACTTCTGTAAGGCTCTTGACTTGGTACTGTATGATATTTTGATTTAAAAAACTATAAAAATATACAATTAACACGGCACACATGAAATGGATTAAAATCTGGCGGATAGGTGTCAAAATGTAATTGTAAATGAAGAATCATCATCAAATGGATGTGTCTAGAGGGGTTACACAAGGATTGGTTCTTGGACCTACCTTATTTAACATTTTTATCAATGACCCAGAAGAAAACATGAAATCATCACTGATAAAGTGTGTAGATGATAAAAAAAAAAATAGGGAGAGTGGTAAATAATGAAGAGGACAGGTCACTGATACAGAGCAACCTGGATCGCTTGGTGAGCTGGGTGAAAGCAAACAACATGCATTTAATATGACTAAATATAAATGTATGTATCTAGGAACAAAGAATGTAGCCTATACTTACATGATGGGAGACTCTAAAATGGGAAGCAGTGTCTCTGGAGAAGATTTGGGGAGGTGGTAGATAATCAGCTGAATGTGAGCTCCCAGTAAGACACTGTGTCCAAAAGGCTAATCATAGAATCATAGAAGATCAGGGTTGGAAGGGACCTCAGGAGGTAATCTAGTCCAACCCCCTGCTCAAAGAAGGACCAACACCAACTAAATCATCCCAGCCACCGCTTTGTCAAGCTAGGCCTTAAAAACCTCTAAGGATGGAGATTCCACCACTTCCCTAGGTAACCCATTCCAGTGCTTCACCTCCCTCCTGGTGAAATAGTTTTTCCTAATATCCAACCTAAACCTTCCCCACTGCAACTTGAGACCATTGTTCCTTGTTCTGTCATCTGCCATCACTGAGAACGGCCTAGCTCCATCCTCTTTGGAACCCCCCTTCAGGTAGTTGAAGGCTGCTATCAAATTCCCCCCTCACTCTTCTCTTCTGCAGACTAAATAAGCCCAGTTCCCTCAGCCTCTTCTCATAAGTCATGTGCCCCAGGCCCCTAATCATTTTAGTTGCCCTCTGCTGGACTCTCTCCAATTTGTTCACATCCTTTCTATAGTGGGGGGCCCAAAACTAGACGCAATACTCCAGATATGGCCTCACCAGTGCCGAATAGAGGGGAATAATCACTTCCCTCGATCTGCTGGCAACACTCCTACAAATGCAGCCCAATATGCCATTAGCCTTCTTGGCAACAAGAACACGCTGTTGACTCATATCCAGCTTCTCGTCCACTGTAATCCGCAGGTCCTTTTCTGCAGAACTGCCGCTTAGCCAGTCGGTCCCCAGCCTGTAGCAGTGTATGGGATTCTTCCATCCTAAGTGCAGGATTCTGCACTTGTCCTTGCTGAATCTCATCAGATTTCTTTTAGCTTAATCCTCCAATTTGTCTAGGTCACTCTGGACTCTAGCCCTACCCTCCAATATATCTACCTCTTCCCCCAGCTTAGTGTCATCCACAAACTTGCTGACAATCCATCCCATCATCCAGATCATTAATGAAGATGTTGAACAAAACTGATCCCAGGACAGACCCCTGGGGTACTCTGCTTGATACTGGCTGCCAACTAGACACCGAGTTGTTGATCACTACCCGTTGAGCCCAACGATTTAGCCAGCTTTCTAACCACCTTATAATCCATTCATCCAATCCATACTTTTTTAACTAGCTGGCAAGAATACTGTGGGAGACCGTATCAGAAGCTTTGCTAAGGTCAAGATATATCATGTCCACTGCTTTCCCCATATCCACAGAGCCAGTTATCTCATCATAGAAAGCAATCAGGTTGGTCAGGCAGTCCTTGAAAGCATAAACAGGAGAAACTAAAGTAGAAGTAGAGAGGTTATTTTACTTCTATATTTGACACTGGTGCAATCACTGCTGGAATACTGTGTCCAGTGCTGGTGTCCACAAGTCAAAAAGGATGTTGATAAATTGGAGAGGTTCAGAGAAGAGCTATGAGAATGATTACAGGATTAGAAAACATTCCTCTAGTGATAGCTTGAGCTCCTAGAGTCTATTTAGCTTAGCAAAGAGAAACAGTCTATAAGTACTTACATGGGGTGTTATACAGGAAGTCAGACTAGCTGATCACAATGGTCCCTTGTGGCCTTGGAATCTATAAATCTAGGACTCTAAGTGTTGCATAGCTCTGTGATTTAACCTACTGTCCTCTGCATACTGAAATACAAAGAAACGAGGGGACAAATCAGGAAGAAAATAGAAGAGAATTTAGTTTCATAAAGTATTTCCATACCTCAAAGAATATTAAAAGTAATGAGCTAGAAAGTGGTAATGTAATGACTGTGTAGGCAAACAGAATAGCAATAATGCACCCAGGAATAGCTCAAACTGCCTTGAGCACTAGAACTTGCTTGTTATTGATGCTGTTTTTCCATAAGCAGAAAGCAGCCCTCCACTTTCAGTCAGAATGTCTTCTGCTTTATTCTGGGAACACAAGACAAAACTGCAGTCAGGTGTCCACAATGGAGTGGACAATGTATGTGTCTCATCTATAGTAGGCCACATCCACACACAAAACAGCAGCTGCCTATGCAGGAGGGTGGGGGTTTACTTCCATTTAACTGTACAAGAAAACAAATTGCAACACATGCCGATTACATACATACAAATACTGAGAGGAAGTTTGAGACCGGGCAGCAGAACTTTCCCTAGCTCTTTTCAAAAAGTGCTATGGGAACTATAACCAGACAACCAGCATAGCCTTGATATTATAGTCTTATTTGAAAGATGGCACCTCTAATCAGCAGGGTATCATGTAACCCATGAACATAAACCTTCTTCCTAGTGTGAGTCTTGAACCATTGCACTCCTGGTTTAGAGGACAAAGGGAACTGAGCTGCACCAAAAGCAAATCAAGTATGGACTTTTAGCTGTGGATCCTAGGGCAGGATTTTCAAAAGCTCTGAGCGTTGGCCTAACTCTCCTCCCATTGCACTCAAGTCCATTGACTGGAATGGGAGCAGAGTTAAGTTATCATTATGCACTCTTGAAAATCCCACTCTCATTATGCCGCCTTTCCCCTATTTATATCAGATGCTTGATAGTATAATGAGTTATTTGGGTAAAATTGCATTTTGCTTCTATTTGTTGGAGGTTCTTTTGGGTGGGGAAGGTGCTTTTCGTAGATTTCTCTTCTTATTTGAAACTTTCTCTGAAGTGTAGGGGTGTTGACATAAGTTAGAGAAGTTGTTGCCTGATAGAAATAAACTTTTAAGAGGAAGGTTATACTTCAGTTTCACAGTATGCAAGCATAGCAAAAATCCATTTGAAATGTCCTTAAGAAGTATTCACTCTGCATGCAATATTATCTGTGCCATTATCAATTTGTTTCAAAAGCAAGCAGCACCTGTTAGCAACTGATTATCTGCTTGCTAAATTACTTGTTTGCTTCATAAATATAATATTAGGTCTTGACCCCATCTGACCAGAAATGTTACTAGTAGCGAGTTTCTAAAATTCTTAAACGGAAAAATTGATAAGCCCCAAACAATGTGTCTTTCACTTTTAATGTCTGGCTTTCACGTTCCATAGCAATGCACTGGTATTTGCTGTATCACTTTTATTAAAGTTAGCGAGAATCTGCCAACTAAAACCCAGTGCAACCCTTTGAAAATGTACAGGGTAGGATTTTAGGGCCAGATCTTTTTCTTGGGAGAAAATGTGTGTGTGGAATGATAGAAGATGCACCAGGAAATGGATGACAAGTGTAGCTCATTACATAGCTTCCGCCTGCAGGTCAGAATCCTTCCGGAGAGAGGGGGACTAGGTAAATGGAATGTATTTACTGGCATAGAACCTTTGCACCTCCTGATCCTGGAGGCACCCATCCAGTTCTTCTGGATAGTATAGAGCAGGGATAGGCAACCTATGGCACGCATGCCAAAGGCGGCACGCAAGCTGATTTTCAGTGGCACTCACACTGCCCGGGTCCTGGCCTCCGGTCTGGGGGGCTCTGCATTTTAATTTAATTTTAAATGAAGCTTCTTAAACATTTTAAAAACCTTATTTACTTTACATACAACAATAGATTAGTCATATATTATAGACGTATAGAAAGAGACCTTCTAAAAACGTTACAATGTATTACTGGCACGCGAAACCTTAAGTTAGAGTGAATAAATGAAGACTCAGCACACCACTTCTGAAAGGTTGCCAACCCCTGGTCTAGAGCAATCTGAAGCCTGTTGTACATTACATCAACGGCCCATGACTCCTTGAGGCTGTTCCTGTCATCCAGGGATCATCAAGGTGTAGAGATACTCTGGCCATGCCTCATTTCCCTTGCACGTGCATCCTGTGCCAGGAGCTGAGAGAAGGCAACATTTAAGAGTCACTGTGGCAGCATATGGTGATCCTTGCGTGGCTATTTCGGGCAGGTTTAAGACTGCTTTTGGTCACCAGAGCAGCACAAGGCTGTGGCAGCATGCCCCGTGTTGTCTGAAAATGGATGAAGTGGGAGGTACTGCAGGGTAGCCATAAGGTATATGGGAAAGAAATCCTATTTATATTGTTTCATGTTTTCTTGATGTACACTGAAGCAGAGTCAGGCTAAGGCATAACACACTTCACATACCCTCTTTCTCTGCAACAGGAAACCTCCACCTTTTAGCCCCAAAGATGCATCCACAACTTGTGCACAGATTCTCTGCCCCCGCTGCAAGATTGTCCTCTAACCCACAAATTTAGAGATACACAAGTCAGGACCTGCTGGTGAATTGTACACTGACCCTTGTGCTGCCTCTTGAATGGCTTTGCAGAGGGGCCCAGATTTGGCTGAACTGGGCCAGATGTGGAACATGACCCAGCACACCTGTATAATAGAGGGATCATGATGGCCACATGCCATGGATACAATGCAGTATATTACCAGTGCTATACAATGTATGGTATTGCAGTGAGGTTATATTTGGTCACACAGATAATCAAGTGAATGTTTATTCTGTACACAGTTGCAAACAGTGATTCTGAATAAAAGATCAGCTTTAACTTGGGCCTACACTATTTAACATTTTCATCAATGACCTGGAAGAAAAACATAAAATCATCACTGATAAAGTGTGCAAATGACACAAATTGGGAGAGTGATAAATAATGAAGAGGGCAGGTCACTGTTGCAGAGCAATCTGGATTGCTTAATAAGCTGGCTGCAAGCAAATAATATGTGTTTTCATACAGCCAGTTGTAGATGTATACATCTAAGAACAAAGAATATAGGCAAACTTACAGGATGGGGGGGTCTCTATCCTGGAAAGCAGAGACTCTGAAAAAGATTTAGGTGGGATGGATAATCACTAAACACAAGCTTCCAGTACAACATTGTGACCAAAAGGGATAATGTAATCCTTGGATGCGTAAACAGGGGGCTCTCAAGCAGGAATAGAGAGGTTATTTTACTGCTGTATTTGGCACTGGAGCAACAGCTGCTGGAATACTGCATCCAGTGCTGGTATCCACAAGTCAAGAAGGATGTTGATAAATTGGAGAGGTTCAGAGAAGAGCCATGAGTATGATTAAAGGATTAGAAAATATGCCTTAGGTGATCCAATCTCTTTAGCTTAACCAAGAGAAGGTTGAGGAGTGATTTGATCACAGTTAATAAGTACCTACATGGGGGAAAGGAATTTGATAGCGGAGGGCTTTTCAGTCTAGCAGAGAAAGGTACAACAAAATCAAATGGAAGTGGAAGCGAGGCAAATCCAGACGCAAAATAAGTTGCTAGCTTTTAACAATTAAAATAATTAACCAACTACCAAACGTTATGATGGATTCTCCATCACTGGAATTTTGTCACACAACATTGCATGTTTTTCTCAACTATATGCTCTAGTTCAAACAGGAATTCAGGGAAGTACTATGGCTTGTCTCATACAAGAGGTCAGACTAGATGGCCCTTGAAATTGGGAGGCACCAGCTGCCTCTTCTCCATCAAGGCCTGGCGCCTGCTCCAGCACAAAGATGAGTCTGTGCCATACAAGTTTGGGTGCAGGGTCAGCCCCATAATCTAGACCCACACACAGTGGCTCAGTGTAGCTAGCTGCACTGAGTGTTGTAACAAAGTCTGGACCTGCCTGAGTAGTTCTTTCTGACAGTGTTTTGTTACTCCCTTTGTGAAAATGTGGATGTTGTGGGACTTAAACTGTGGACTCTTGCCACTTGGAAGCCTTACTATTTCCTTCTCACCTTGCCCTTTTCTCTATATTCCTCTTCATGGGCAAAACTCACCCCTGTGCAGCAGGGCCGCCCAGAGGGGGGGCCAAGTGGGGCAATTTGCCCCAGGCCCGGGCCCCGCAGGGGCCCCCACGAGAGTTTTTCGGGGGCCCTGGAGCGGGCTCCTTCACTCGCTCCGGGGGCCCCGGAAAACTCTCGTGGGGCCCGGGACCCTGGAGCTTCTTCTGCTCTGGGTCTTCAGAGCAGTTCGGCAATTCGGCGGCGGGGGGGCCTTCCGCCCTGGGACCTGCCCCCGAAGTGCCCTGAAGACCCGCGGCGGGGGGTCCTTCTACCCCGGGACCCGCTGCCGAAGCACCGGGTCTTCGGCAGCAGGGGCCCCGCGCCGACAACGACCCCAGGCCCCCTGAATCCTCTGGGCAGCCCTGCTGTGCAGGAGCCTATGCGCTACTGAAGTCCTTGAGTATTTAGCTAGGATGTCAGTGGCCTGTTGTGCTTATCCAACATGGTGAATTTCACCCATTGGTCATGCACTCTGCTCTCTCACTCCTCGCTTTACTCTCTAACACAGGGACTGTACACTTCTTCAGCATCTA
Organism: Trachemys scripta elegans; assembly: GCF_013100865.1. NCBI lineage: Eukaryota > Metazoa > Chordata > Testudines > Emydidae > Trachemys > Trachemys scripta. The sequence goes on along the minus strand of NC_048304.1, from coordinate 106,013,586 downwards.
GGTCCTGAGATTGTTTGCAACACTTCCATGATGTGTGGTCCCGGGCACTTTTCTGACAAGACTTAATGAACCAAATTCATCCCTGACTCCATTGACTTTAATACAGACACACCAGGGATGAATCTGAGCCAACTCACTGCACCTGGCTTTCTGGAGTTTGGGGAATGAGATAAAGAGAAAGTGACTATGTTACTGTTGTGGGTTTGTTTGTTCTTTGGTCCAAAGTTTAAGGTGCTCGGATTCAGACTATTGGTTCAACTCACGTTAGATAATATCAACCAGCTGTGTAGTCTGGACCAAATATTGTAAAGTTTCAGGTGGTTAGTTCCGGAGTTTTGGTCCCAGCCCCCCCCCCCCCCCCCCGCTGTCTGGGGATGGCTTAGAAGGATTAATTAGAGTAAAAGCAGTTCAGGATGCAGCTGTATGCTGAACAGCCAAGTAAAAAAGGTGGGTTTTAAACAGAGTCAAGAGGAGAAAATGAAGTTAGCAGCAGCAAGAAAGATTGGGCCATATTTTCTGCTGATGTAAATCAACATTGCTCAGTTGATTTGCATCTGTGCCGATATACACCAGTTGGTCCATTAAATATGTAAGAACCAGAGGAATTTAGTTCTTCCTGATTTTTGGCCCCTGTATGTAGGCAAAAGACAAGGTTTGGTGTCCAAGAAATATGACTTTCCATTTCAGATGTTGGAATTAATTCTTCTGGGTCCTGCTGACCTGTGGGTAAGGTACAGAAAAAAATATATACATACTGCTATTTTGGGAGGCCAATGCTAGAGAAAAATCTGTTTGAGTGGAGAAAGTTTTCCCACCTGAGAAATCTGATTTGAACTCTAACCAGCATCTAATTTTGGATTTTAATTTAGATTTATGTGCTCATCTAAGCCACAGTTATAATGTTAGATTGCTTTCTTTTTCCCCCATCTCCATGCAAATCCTTCAGCTTATGTGCGAATGAAGAGAAATGCTTTAATATGCTGAGATATGCTTTTGTGAACAGATGTTTGAATTACTGTCTTACAGTGATAATTGTAAGATGGTGGTTGGGGGATAGAGCAATATGGACTGAAGGACATCCATGTTAGTGTAATGTGTTTTTAATGTTAATTGCCCGTTTAGAGTTAGGTAATTAGCAACTGAGCCACGATCATATTCTCTTAATATTCTTCATAGTGTTTCAATGATTAATCTGCCTCCTTAATTTAAAAGCTTTTGCTAGAAGGACTGAAGTAGCAATCTTGTCTTCAGTTACCTTTATCTTTTCTTCAACATCACCCTCTTAAATACACCCCAACGCCTCAACCCATGTCTCTGTAGAGGACAGTGTAAGAGAACTATGAATGACTTCTAGGAATCAGGATTGGAAAATTTATTTTGCTTAATAACTAACTCACTCAAAACTGTGAGATCAAAAGCTGGACTGTAACTTGGACATTATTCGATTCACATTGTGCTTAGGAGAGACTGTAAAGTAAGAGCGGAGATGGGGCAGAGAGGGAAAAACATCCAATGGAAAGTGAAAAACAAAGAGCGAGAATTTCTAATACAAATTATCTCCAGTCCAAATACTATAAAGAGGATGACCACGTGTGTCAACCTAGTGTTAGAAAGCTTATTCCTTCACTCTCCCACTTCCCTGGTCCTTCTCGCATGAACAGAGATCAACAATACCCGAAGTCCGAAGGTGGAAACAATTCAATGTTTATTGGGGTGAACTTCCAGCAAGCTTAAGTCCAAGTTCCTTTTTCCTTATTTTCAAATCCCAACTTACTTCCTGTTTGCCCCTAATTTATATAGTAATACTCTTAGCTAGACCTTAACCAATCATTCCACTGAAATTTACCTAACCAATCCTAACATTTTGTAAAATGATTAGCTAACCAATTATATCCCACCACCTTAAATAGTTTACACCCAGCAAAATTAATTATACAGCAGACAGAAACAATCACAGACCCAGACAGAGACCATGCAAATAAACAATAGCAAAGTGGGAACTATAATAACAAAACAATACAGAAGTGAGGATTTCACAACTACATCTATAAAGACATAAGTGTTTCCCAGCTGTGTCTATTTGGTAAGTGAGTTCTTACCAAACAGAAAACTATCCAACTTAGGGTTACCATATCTCATAAATAAAAAAAGAGGACCCTCCACGGGCCATGGCCCCGCCCATTTCCCCACCTCTAGCCCCGCCCCAACTCCGCCCCTTCCCCCACCCTAACTCCGCCCCCTCCTCCCTCCCACTCCCAGCCAGGGGGAAAGGGCTGCCCCAGTGCTACCAGCATCACGGTTTCCCGGGCAGCCCCCAGACCCTGCGCCCCCAGCCGGCGCTTCCCCAGCGCAGCTGGTGCCCGGGAGGGGAAGCGCCCAGCCGGGGGCGCAGGGTCTGGAGGCTGCCCAGCAAACCGTGAAGCCGGTAGCGCTCGGGCTTTGGGCAGCCCCTATGCCTCCGGACCCTGTGCCCCCAGCCGGGCACTTCCCCTCCGGGGCTCCGGCGGCTCTGCGTAACTTACACTGTATAAGTTACACAGAGCCAAAGAGGAGCAGAGCCTCCGCAGCTGGAGGCTCTGCTCCTCTTAGGCTCTGTTTAAGAGCCGGGCTGCCCCAGTGCTACCGACTTTGGGCAGCCCCCGTGCCTCCGGACCCTGCGCCGCCGGAGCCCGGGAGGGAAGTGCCCGGCTGGGGGCGCAGGGTCCGGAGGCAAGGGGGCTGGCCGAAGCCGGTAGCTCTCGGGCAGCCCGGTTCTTAAACAGAGCCTCCAGCGGCTGGGGCTCTGTGTAACTGACACTGGGTACATCTACACTACAGCGGGGAGTCGATTTAAGATACGCAAATTCAGCTACGTGAATAGCGTAGCTGAATTCGACGTATTACAGCCGACTTACCCCGTTGTGAGGACGGCGGCAAAATCGACTTCTGCCGCTTTTTGTCGGCGGCGCTTACTACCACCTCCGCTGGTGGAGTTAGAGCGCCGATTCGGGGATCGATTGTCGCGTCCCGACGGGACGCGATAAATCGATCCCCGAGAGGTCGATTTCTACCCGCCGATTCAGGCGGGTAGTATAGACCAGGCCACTGTGTCAGTTACACAGAGCCCCTGCGGCTGGAGGCTTTTCTCCTCTTTGGCTCTGTGTAACTGACACTGGGTCAGTTACACAGAGCCCCGGGGGCTGGAGGCTTTTCTCCTCTTTGTCTCTGTGTAACTGACACTGGGTCAGTTACACAGAGCCCGGGGGGCTGGAGGCTTTTCTCCTCTTTGGCTCTGTGTAACTGACACAGTGTCAGTTACACAGAGCCCCGG
>NC_048304.1:105658391-105677583 GCF_013100865.1 Trachemys scripta elegans | reverse complement strand
GGAGGCATGGGGGCTGCCCAAAGCCGGTAGCGCTCGGGCAGCCCGGCTCTTAAACAGAGCCGAAGAGTCAGGGGAGGAGCAGAGCTGCCATTTTCCCGGACATGTTCAGCTTTTTGGCAATTCCCCCCGGATGGGGGTTTGAGTGCCGAAAAGCCGGACATGTCCGGGAAAAAGAGGATGTATGGTAACCCTACACAATTCAGACTTGGAATGCCTTGAGAGTTGGATATGGAGGATTTGGGTTGGGCTCAGAGATCTATCTGAAGTAGCCTTTAAAAATATGACTGACTGTTAGGTCCACCATTTTGTCCCCATGAGCTCATGTTCTTCGGGACCAACAGTGAAACTACAGACAGTAAAGCTCCTTTCCTCATCCTGTTTCACAATGCTGTCATCAGAAGTAGTGTCATTTTTATTAGAGCTGAGAGGCTCGGTCCTTTCTGATGATGCCATCAGTTCCACGGTCTACCAGGGCCAGTGCAAGGAAGTTTCGCATCCGAGGCGAAACTTCCACCTTGCGTCCCCCCCTCAGCCCTGCAGCAGCTCCCCCCCTGTCCCCCGCGGCAGCTCCTCTCCCCTCGGGGAGCCGTGCGGCAGCTCCCCACCCCAGCTCACCTCTGCTCCGCCTCCTCCCCAAGCACGCCGCCCCCGCTCTAATTCTCCTCCCCTCCCAGGCTTGCAGCGCCAAACAGCTGATTGGCGCCGCAAGCCTGGGAGGCGGGAGAAGTGGAGCAGCCGCTGCACTGGGAGAGGAAGTCTGAGCCGCACGTGTCAGCGCACCACAGGCAGCCCAGCCCAGCCCAGGAACGCTGTAAATAAAATTGGGGGCACTGCTTTTTGGCGCCCCCAAATCTTGGCGCCCTAGGCAACCGCCTCGTTTGCCTTAATGGCTGTGGCCTACACTTCATTGCCAAGTGCAGTACTGTAACAAACCGAGCTCTTGTGCTACTGCGCCTTTAGTGTCCCGGACTGTATAATGTCAGGGGTTAGAGCAATGCTGCAAAACAGAAAGTGAGGAAGGAAAACTCTGTCAATGCTTGCTGCTGCAGCTGCAAGAACAAAAAGGCACTTACTGCTCCTCTGTAGGAAGTAAAGAGTTAAACTTGCTGGAGGTTTATAATATCTAAACTAGCATGGATCCAGGGTTCCTCCCACATACATTTTTAATCTGAAAGCATTTCAGTGCTAGAAAAGCATTGCGGCTTTTCTTTCTTTATCTCCGTATTGGTGAGCAAGGGAGGGCATCCCTGCAGGAGTCATGCATGTTCCACATCTTCCTCCATGCACCCTCAAACCTCTACACCTGTCATAACTATAAAGGGAAGGGTAACAGCTGTCCTGTGTACAGTACTATAAAATCCCTCCTGGCCAGAGACTCCAAAATCCTTTTCCCTGTAAAGGGTTAAGAAGCTCAGGTAACCTGGCTGGCATCTGACCTAAAGGACCAATAAGGGGACAAGATACTTTCAAATCTTGGGGGGGGAAGGCTTTTGTTTGTGTTCTTTGTTTTGGGACGGTGTTCGTTCTCGGGGACTGAGAGGGACCAGACATCAATCCAGGTTCTCCACATCTTTCTAAACAAGTCTCTCCTATTTCAAACTTGTAAGTAAATAGCCAGGCAAGGCGTGTTAGTTTTCCTTTGTTTTCTCAACTTGTAAATGTACCTTTTACTAGAGTGTTTATCTTTGTTTGCTGTACTTTGAACCTGAGACTAGAGGGGAGTCCTCTGAGCTCTTTAAGTTTGATTACCCTGTAAGGTTAATTTCCATACTGATTTTACAGAGATGATTTTTACCTTTTTCTTTAATTAAAAACCTTCTTTTTAAGAACCTGATTGATTTTTTCCTTGTTTTAGATCCAAAGGGGTTTTGGATCTTGATTCACCAGGAGTTGGTGGGAGGAAGGAGGGGAATGGTTAATTTCNCCTATTTCCTAGAACTGAAAGGGACCTTAAAAGGTCATGGAGTACAGCCCCCTGCCTTCACTAGCAGGACCAATTACTGATTTTGCCCCAGACCCCTAAGTGTCCCTGTCATAACTATAAAGGGAAGGGTAATAGCTGTCCTGTGTACAGTACTATAAATCCCTCCTGGCCAGAGACTCCAAAATCCTTTTCCCTGTAAAGGGTTAAGAAGCTCAGGTAACCTGGCTGGCATCTGACCTAAAGGACCAATAAGGGGACAAGATACTTTCAAATCTTGCGGGGGGGGGGCTTTTGTTTGTGTTCTTTGTTTGGGAGTGTGTTCGTTCTCGGGACTGAGAGGGACCAGACATCAATCCAGGTTCTCCACATCTTTCTAAACAAGTCTCTCCTATTTCAAACTTGTAAGTAAATAGCCAGGCAAGGCGTGTTAGTTTTCCTTTGTTTTCTCAACTTGTAAATGTACCTTTTACTAGAGTGTTTATCTTTGTTTGCTGTACTTTGAACCTGAGACTAGAGGGGAGTCCACTGAGCTCTTTAAGTCTGTAAGGTTAATTTCCATACTAATTTTACAGAGATGATTTTTACCTTTTTCTTTAATTAAAAACCTTCTTTTTAAGAACCTAATTGATTTTTCCTTGTTTAAGATCCAAGGGGTTTGGATCTTGATTCACCAGGAGTTGGTGGGAGGAAGGAGGGGAATGGTTAATTTCTCCTTGTTTTAGATCCAAGGGGGTTTGGATCTTAATTCACCAGGAGTTGGTGGGAGGAAGGAGGGGAATGGTTAATTTCTCCTTGTTTTAGATCCAAGGGGGTTGGATCTGTATTCACCAGGAGTTGGTGGGAGGAAGGAGGGGGAATGGTTAATTTCTCCTTGTTTTAAAATCCAAGGGGTTTGGATCTGTATTCACCAGGGAATTGGTGAAGGTTTTTCAAGGCTTCCCAGAAAAGGAAATTAGCCTTGAAATGGTGGCAGCAGAACCAGAGCTAAGCTGGTAGTTAAGCTTAGAAGTTTTCATGCAGGCCCCTACATTTGTACCCTAAAGTTCAAAGTGGGGATTCAGCCTTGACAACACCCATTTGGCATGTTCCATCACTCTGAACAGGTCAGACTGGATGGAAGCAGTGGTGGCTCTAGGTTAACATTTTAGGTGGGGCACTCTAAGTTGCCGTATCTATCCCATGCATGCATTAAGTGAAGATGGTTTGCAAGTATCTCTGAGTGCTCTCTTGTGGCTGCTGGACTGTCCTTCAAAATCCTCCTGCAACTCCTTTGGAGCCCCCTGAATAAAATGTGCACTTTACCAGTGGTTCTCAACCAGGGGTACACATACCCCTGGGGGTACACAGAGGTCTTCTGGGGGTACATCAACTCATCTAGATATTTGCCTACTTTTACAACAGGCTACATAAAAAGCACTAGCGAAGTCAGTACTGTACAAACTAAAATTTCATACAGACAACGATTTGTTTATACTGTTTTATAAACTATACACTGAAATGTAAGTACAATATTTATATTCCAATTGATTTATTTTATAATTACATGGTAAAAATGAGAAAATAAGCAATTTTTCAGTAATAGTGTACTGTGACACTTTTGTATTTTTATGTCTGATTTTGTAAGAAAGTAGTTTTTAAATAAGGTGAAACTTGGGGGTACGCAAGACAAATCAGACTCCTGCAAGGGGTACAGTAGTCTGGAAAGGTTGAGAATCACTGCACTATACAGACTGGGGCATTGGAGTTGCTGCCTCACATGCATCTTTCATCTGGAAGAGCAATTCAGTTAGTGCAATAGCTGTGAATGGCACAAAGAATTGCAATAAAAGTGATTTTATGCTGATTTATCTTCTAATTTTTCTCAATGGGGAAGCTATGATGATCCATCCATTCCCATCAGCACAAGAGACGCATTTGTAACCCATTTTGCACTGTGTGTTATGCTTCGGCTGATTGACAGAATAGCAGCCTACTACCGCTTCCACCAAAGAGACCTACAGTGAAATCTTGGACCCGCTGAAGTTAATGGAAGTTTTGCTTAGCACAAACGGTAAAGGTTTGTGCTGCAGTAGTGACAGTCTATGGTCAAACCCTGTTGCCAGTCTGTGATGGGAATATTACACATTATTTACAGGCTCCAGTAGGGGAAGTAGAAGTCCCTCCTACAGAGGAAAGGGGAGAGACAGCCACCAGAGGTTGGAGAAACTGGGAGATTTGGCAGCCAAGGTCCTTCTTGTTTGTATTTTGTGCTTTGCTAAAACTGAAATAAACCTGAAGAACTGGGTTAAAGGATGCAGTATATAATCCTAGCTTCAGGTTCAAAAAAATGTAGTAGTTTAAATCCTCAGAGAAACAACAGAGCCAAGTTGGAAGACTTCAGCCATGCCTGCAGAGCCTCCGGCAGCTGAGAGAAACCTCTATAGAGTAACAGGAGCTGACTGGAAGGTTTTGAGATAAATGATCTGTATTAACTGCTGCCTTTTCTAAATACCTATTAGGCACTGATTTAAAAACTAAGAAGCATTTGTATTACAGGATGTCGGCTGATGGGGTGGGTCAACTGGAAGAAAAGCCACAAAAACAGTCTTTCAGGGTCTGTGTTCCTCCTCCCAGCTCTTATTCCCAAAAGCTTTCAGAGTGAAGTATTTACAACTAAATAAACTGGCCTTGTATCACCAGCAATCAAATAGGAAAGCAACAGTTTGGCCTACAACCTCAGCCCAGTAGTGACTGCGTATGGAGTCCCCCTTTCTCCACCACATCCCTCCTCTGACTCTCAAATAGCGATCTATCGACTTCAACAGCCCTCATCACTGGTCACATCTGAGCACCTCTCAAATGCTAACGGACTTCTCCTCACAACACCCTGTGAGGTAGGAAAGTTTTATACTTGTTTTACGGAGGAGTGAGTCAGAAAATAATTCAGTAACTCGCCCACAATCACACAGGAAGTTTGCAACAAAGCTGGGAATGGAAGCCAGCTCTCCTGCTCCTCTGCCCAGCATCTAAACCACAAGACCATCCTCCCTTCCTTCCAGTATGAAGTTCCCTACATTCTCTCCGAGAACCTGGGCCTGCGCTCTGCAGCCTTTCCTTGAGCACTTGTGTATGAGCTGAGCCAAGAGAAGGATGCCCATTGGCTTCATTGGGCCAGGCACTAAGTCTCCTCTCTCCAAAGCAATTTCCCAAATGTCTTTGGTCTCCAGACTGCTTCAGCAGTAAGGGTGGACTAGAGCTACATTTTAACACTTGCATAGGAAGCAGGATTTCTTTCTTTACCCTGTATAAGGAAGACACAATATAATCTGCCATACTACTTTTCCCTTTTTCAGTGGCTGTTGCCTCTTAGGAATCTTCAGTTGCAAATGGCCAACAATTAAAGAGAAGAAAATTGCAAGGAGCCTTAGAAAAAAATTGCTTCATTGGCATTTTCAAAGATAAACTCATTAATTTTTTTTAACGTGAGATCGAAGCTGCAGAGCTCACAGTCACCATGACCTTAGGAAGATTACTTGTGCAATAACAGCGCCGACAGCTTACGGCAGAGTAATTCATAAAGCCACAGCAAACGGCACAGCACACACAGAGACCTACAGCTCAATGATTCTCTTACTTTTCCTAGCAGCCTAACACATTTTAATACAAAATGATGAGCCAAGACAGATGACTTATTCTCTACTTTCCTGTTTTTACAGCACGCCCCTGTTTAGCACACACAGGCCCCATCAACAATTACTAACATAGTATTAAAGCGTAGCCAAGCAGCTGTTCCAGGGCTCACTGTGTAGGCTGGAGCAATCAGTTACACTTTCAATTTCTACTCTCTCTCGTCCTGATATTTAGAAAGAATTCAACTTACTTTCCATATGTACAGACTCAAGCAAACAAAAAGAGCCCAGGCCATTACACTGAGAAAACTGCAGTGAGAATATCAATTAAAAAGAAGCATTGACTAAGATATTTGATTCTTATATCTGTTTCCCTCTGTAGTTTTCAAACTGCCAAATATGGCACTGACTGATCCTGGGTTCTACTGTAATGTCCAATGGGCTGAAACTGCAAACTAGTGATAGCTCCTGGTGGTCAGGGTCTGCCCGATTCTGACCTCTTCTCTTCCTGCAACCCCCTTCCGTCCCTGCCCCTTCCCCAGGATTTGTACAGATCATTTTCCCCATTTCCCACAGTGTCCAAAATCCTGCTGAAGATGGAGGAAAGTTTAGAGGCCTTTGTGCAGACTCTCAGAATAACTTAAGGACTAAAAATACTAACATTTCTTTTATTCATTCTATTCATTCAACAGCTGTTCTTGCAACAAATGCAGTTGTAACAGGGAGGGATATGGAATGGTTTGGCATCCAGGGGCACTGTCTCTCCATTTGGGTCTGATTCTGAAAAGTCTCAAGCACCTCCTACCGCAAACTAAGTACCCTCCACCCCCCCTTTTGAGGTTGCTGATGGGGCATTTGGGGTATGCCCAACTTTGCGTACACAAGTCATTGGATAAAACAAGCAAAATGTCATCAGGTAGCTTTGCAAGCCCAGCCCATGTATGCATACAGCACTGAGGTTTGTGTGCATATCCATTTTATCATCTGTGATGAGTGCCGTAGAAGAACCTATCTAGCACGGAACAGGCCAAGGGTTAGATGCTGTGCAAATGCGGCATGGCAAGTTACCCAGACACAAAACAAGCCAGGATGCAAAAACCGGCCTAAAGCATGGCTCCTTGTAAGCAGATTTTTTCTTATGTGATATACTCTGCATCTCTTTAACGCTTTTTATCCCAAGAATCTCACTGCGCTTCCCAAATATTGCTGAATTTGGTCGCACAATCTCCCTTTATGGAAATATGGGCCAAGAAAGGTGAAGTTGTTTCCCTGTGGTCACACACAGACTTCCAGAACTGGAAAAGAGAGCGCATCTCTCCTGACTCAGTCCAGCGCCTTATCCGCAGAAGCATCCTTCCTCCTCCTTTCTCCTGTATCTCCTGTCAGTGGGCATCACTGCATTATCGTCACAATTTCAAAAGCCGAAACACAGTCCTGTGTGACCTTTTTTTCAATGAACATGTTACTAATGGAGCCAAAGAAACATACAGTCACCATCGTGGTGGCAAGAAGAAAAATACTGATCATGCTTTTGGAGCTGCAAAAATAAATGATTGGTTTAAGCCCTGCCCTACTGTAGCGCATATTGTGTCATTTTTCAGGGTCCTGCAACTAAACACAGAAAGCAATAGGTCAAAGCCGTTTCATAGGGTATTTTTATAGCGAAGAGCTGTTTGTGAACTCTAAATGAAACCACTTTGTATGTGAATCAGAGGAATGTGACCGATTCCTTGCACTGCTTTAAAACAACTTCTGCTGTGAAACAGCGTGGTTATAATTACAATTACATAGAGGCTACATTTCTTGAATGGGTCCTTGTATCATTCCAAAATGTTGGGCTTTTCATTACTTTGATAATTATTTGGGATGAATTTACTTAGTTCACTCCATCCCAGATGGTAAGATCACACAAGAAACCAAACTAGGTGAGGGCGAGGGGGTCATGCGGTCATAAAGATGCAGTTACCCATTCCTGCAGAGGATTTCTATTGTACAGTATTGTCCTGCATAGCAGGAACCTGCAAACTCCTGCAAGCTGCAGGAACACTGCACTTTTCAGTATTAGTTATTGTCAGATAGACTGTACGTACCGCTTGAGCTTGGGTCCATCGTGGGAACCAAAGTCAGAAGAGAGAAATCTTTAGTGTGTGAAAACTGTGCTCAGAATACTATAGCCACACAGCCAGGGGTGTAGCATTACAGTTCATTGCTTTTCTTTTTTTGCTATTATTTTGTTCTTCAGACCTGAAATCCAAAATGTTTTGGGCACACAAAATACCTTCAGCTTCACATAGGTTTAAATACCGAGAGAGCAGCTAGGGGCATAATCATGACACAGACAGGAGGGAACTCAGCTGAGAGTGGATACTGAATATTATGGTTGGTTTGTTTCACTGGGCACAGGTACATTTTACAAAAAGGGACTTTAATTTTTTTAATAGTCTCCTTCCCTTGCAGTTCATGACTTAACTTTTGTTTGCATTCTTTTAAAATGAATATCACACATTACCCATTCACGGACCCTGGACTCTTGGGCCCCTGAAGATCTGAAAGGTCTTTGTCACTGGAGGCAGATTTAAACCTCTCCATCAACCCAAACCAGTGTGTCATTTACCGTCACTCAGAAATAGAGGCAGCTGGGGCTGAAGTTGAACTTAAACAAGAAGCTGCTGCAAAAGGAATGGGAATTTAGTCTTCTATTTGGCACAAAGGGACTAAGTAAAAGATAACTGAAAAATGGATTCTTCCCAATGTGGGATCCATTTTCCGGGCTGTGGTTACTCAGCTGGTTTGGAGAATGTGCTCCCAAGTCCTATGGCTCCCCACCCCTAATCGTCTGCACATTATTCCTTTGCCTTCGAGGCCTCTTGTTTGGCATGGTACCTTGTCTGTGCCAGCTCGCAGGGCCCTCTCTGAACCCTAACAACAGTGTTCTGCAAACAGCCCAGGGTTCTCTGCATAGTAACGTAAAGGGCTTCCTCCCTCGTGGCCTCTGCAGCACCCTTTAGCACCACCACCTGAGAGCAGGGGTGTGCACAAGGGGGGACAAGCAGGGGCACACACACCCCCAATAATCATCAGGGGCACAGAACTTCTCCGGCCCCAGGGTGACAGAGGCAGGGAAGAGCGAGCTCCTGCAAGGGCAAGGGCTGTGGGGAGGGTAGAGAGAGTTCCTGCCAGGGCCGGGCAGGGCAGGAGGGGTGTGAGCTCCTGGGTGCCCCTCCTAAAGGGGTCAAATTTAAATTCCTGAACATGCCCCTGCCTGAGAGTGAGAGGTTGGGTTCAAGGACCATGCTTGGAAGGCAGCTGACTGCGTGGCCACAAGGTAGCATGGCTGGCCACTGTTTTGCTTTTTCTAAAAAAAAGAGAGAGAGAGAGAGAGAGAGAGACTGTAGTGCCAGGGAAAAGCTTCTTCAATTGCACAGCGATCGTGCCGTCTTCTCCACTCCTTTACAAATTTGCCTCAACCTTTATTTAGAACCAGACTGTGCAACCCTTCCCCATGGCGGTGAGCACGCACTCATGTGAGTACTGCTGTTGAAGCCAGTGACATTACTACTTGCCTCACCAATGCAAAGGTTGCACAAGCCAGCCCGGTATCTTTCAGGCAATATAAATCCCCAGAATTATTCCAAATCACACAGCATCCACTTCTCCCTGAAGGGATTATAAATCCCCTGCTGTCCACTTTTAGGTATGTTTAATGTACCTAGAGACTTGTTGATGAACACAGAGCCATCAGCAGAAGTGTTTTAATTCACAGCTGCCCCTTTGACCTCTTCCTACAACCTCCACCACCACTTTCCTGGAGACCAGTCTGGAGCATATGAAGTATCCTATATATGTGGGCACAAATATAAGGAACTACTGTATGTATTTTTAAAATGTTTCTGCCAATGCCAGGAAATGACAAGGACTTCAGTGATGCTAGTTGTGTTATTTCAACTTGTGGCTAATAAAATATAACAACATGTGTAAGCTGCTTTTACTACCTATCCAGCTTATTAGCTAATAAAATAAGCTAAGCGTGTTAAATGTAACTGACGCAGTTTATCAAATGGAGATCACAGTGCATCACCCAAGAACACTGTTTCTGTCCCTTTTTATCATTTAAGCTTCTTTGGAAGAGGACAGACTAGTCACTTCCTCAAACACAAATGAACTCATTCAAGCAACCATTGAACCATATAAGCATAAAATGTCATAAAAGATCACATTATTCTAAAAGAAAAAAAATGTATTTATAACATCAGAAGTCATTACTCTTGCAAAAAGAGCCATGGGATCTTTAGACCCAAATTTATCTCTGTACCACACAAAGCTGGTGTTATCACAGAGTTTATTATTGTAAATGATTGGCATTAGAAACGCTGAATCATAAAACTGTGGTTATGGAAAACTTTATACATGCAAAATGAAATTGCTGCTAGTGCTGTTCTTTGATATAGCCTTTCATTTTGACTCTTTTTCACACATTTTTAAAGGCCAATATCACGTAATTGGGTCTTGAAGGTTGAGGGCTATGGAGCAAAATCCTCTCAGATATGCACTTCAAATCTCTTATCTGCACTGTAGATTCGCACTGCATATTGAGGAAAAAAATTTTGCCCTATGTTTGCACCTGAATATTAAACTTGATAACATCTCCAGAGTGGAAAATTACAGGAGTCAAGACTGCTTGAAGTTCCCGCTAATAGCCCGTATAGTCCCTACCAGTGAAAATTCAACTAGTAATAAAGTTAGTGCTGAATACCCTGGACGTTGCCTTCACTTCCTCCTGCATGCTCTCAAAGCTCCTCTTCTCTAAACATTTCCTATACAAATTCTACTTTAAAAATTATTTCTGATAGAAATACATACTATGAGGAAATATTGGTGTGGTGTGCTACAGGCCTCAGCATGCAGGAAAACAAAGAAGGAAGGTTTTAAAAGAATAATCCTACAAATCCAGCTGAACAGGAATAAGTTTTCTTCTCTAACAAAAGGAACAAACTTATCCATAACAATCACATCTATTTAATGCAGATTAATACAGCGGAGTCAGAAGAAAATGGATTTTAACCCAAATGGAAACAATTAAAATTCAGGCTTCTGTTGACTGAAAAATAACCCCATGTTGGTGCTGCCTGTTTAGTGTTGTGTTCTGTCCACACATAAATGTTCAATTATGTTCTGAAAATGTCTGTGCGACCCATGTTTGCCTATTAGGAACGTAAGTATGTCTTACCTGGGTCATCTTGGCAAGGTCCAATGAAGGTCTTTGTTCCTGAACCTCCTCAGGCCGTCGTCGTTTAACTCCAACCTTCTTATCATTAAGGACACATGGCTGCGATCGGCTTCGCGACAGCCCGTTGGAGCGTCTCATCAGCTCTGGTGTTGAGGCAGGTGTGCTGTTTGCTGAGGGTGCACAATATTCTGAAGAGGAAAACTGATCATGTGAACAGGAAAGGGACCTCTGCATGTCCACCCGGTTACCATCTACAGAATTGTGATCATAACCCCAGATGTCACCTGCCTGCCCACAGGTGGTTGACTTCCTCAGCCCTTGGCATGGCTGACATCCAAATTTGTTGCTAAATCCAGACTGGTCATATGATGAGGAAAGCATGTTTGATCTTGAAGGAAGGCTGAAACTTGAACTCCGCTGCATGGTGGTGATGCCATTGGAGTAGCGCTGGACACTTCCCCCACTATAACACCGTCTCTTTTCTACAGGAGTCCAGACCTTTGACCCTAAAGGCCTCCATGATGTCCTGCAGCTAGACATTTCATCAGAAAAAGAAAGTGACCTACACTGGCGTTTGCTGGGAGGTGCTGATGGGTTGCCATTATGGTCACTAAGACTGAGGTCTTTGATCAAGTTGGTCACTGAACAAGTGTTAGCTGCCTCTCTGTGCCATATTGAGCCATCTTCACTTTTATCAGGCAGACAGTCCCAGATGATGGTACTAGGTTGCTCAATTTGAAGTGGATACTTCCTGCTGAGATCTCTCCATCTGTCATTTTCTAGTTTAAAAATGATAAAAAAATTATATATTAATATTACATCGATATATCTATACACACACATATTAGCATGAATTAATTATATGGTTCATTTTCTATGTCCGTTTACTAAAAATAACACATGGGACATTTTCCAATATAAATTAACCCATGGAATATGGTTTCCCAGAGTGCTTGCCAAGTGATTGCTTTCAGATGGATGGACGGAGAGCTAGATAGATAATGGCAGCAGCAGCAGCAGCAAAAAACTTAATATAGAACTAAGACTGCTATAAGAAGAGACTATACAGAATGAACTAGCTAAGAGGAACTTAGCTTTACAAAAGCATACAATAATCACTTTATCTCCATGACAAAATATGCCTTAGAATCATGCGTTTAGTTCTAGACTCTGTAAGCAACAATTACCTGAGAGGTTTACAAGGTTACAAGAGCCTAAAGGAAACTTAAAATCAGAATTAAATGTCAAGGGTCAGGTTCTTAGCTGGCGTAAATTGGTGTAGCTCCACTGAAGTCAATGAAGCTACACCAGCTGAGGACCTGGCTCCAAGGTTTTCTTTGGAGTTGTCCTTCAGATAACAATCCTAATGAAGTAAGTGCATGTGAGCTCCAGTGAAGTCTAGTGGATAGCTCTCACTCCTCTTCTATTTAAAAAAAGAATGGCCTTAGAGCAGGGTAACATAGGAGGAACAACACATCATGTGACCTTATCAATGTGGGGAGGTAGCTGTTGTAATGGAATTTCAAAATTTGCAAACATGGATGCCTAACATCAGACACCTCTATCCACAATCAAGTCCCTAAGTAAATGACCTTATTTTCATATGGTAGCTGCTGAATAGCCACAGTTCTCACTGAAGTGAACCCATATTTGGAAATGTTGGCCCTTCCTTTGAGAGTAGCATGCAACGTTGAGTATCTTCCGAATTCAAAGTAGCCTTTCAGTCTATGTTCATATGAGAATAATGATGTAAATAGGCTGGGGTTTTCAAATTAGCCAAAGGGAGTTAGGCACTCAAGTCCTATTGCATTTCAGTGGGAGATGGGTGCTTAACATCTTTTAGGTTCCCCCTGGAATTCTCAGTCATAAAGAGTGCAATAAATTGTTCACACTTTGTGATAAACCTGACAATATGTAACAATTAAATACTTCTTCATTTAAAGGGACACGTCAATGTGTGTTTAGTTTTTATTGTCCCCTCCCCCCCTTTTTCATTCAACAAATCCACAAGGAAATTTCTTTCCCTGTCAATTTTGTCCATCTCACTTAGAATTTTTAATGCATTTCTAATATAGCAGAACAAAAGCCAACATGACCTCCTGTTGAGTATTTCTCCATGTGTATATATCAGCTCCATCAGCTAGCATGTGCCTGGCGAATGGCTCTGCGAATAGCATTTGTTGTGTCTTAACCATGCAACAGCTCACAATTATGTTTGAAAATATTTACAGATATGGTTACGGTTAGAACACTGATTGCAGCTACATGAAAGAAGGTTGCAAATCATGTTACAACTATGTTCAGATGTATTGCTGTTGACCACTTAGGAGCACGGGGCAAATCCTGTTGATCATATTTCATGCAGATAGTCCTACTGAAGTCAATGACATTACACAAGTGAGAAATATTTGACCCATACTCTACAATATGGTTAAGGCTAATGAAGTTCTTTAAAAACATCCTTGTTCACACTCAACAGGAAAACCGTGTTAGAACTATGCCATCAACAGCCGTGATGGAAAAAAGTAATCACCTAACCAAGCGTGACTGGCAACTGTTTTTGTAGACTGCTGTTGCAAACAGAGGCAAAATATATCAGTTAACTGTTGCTGCAGAGTTTTCATGTGTTCACATTAAAATAGTGTGATTTTTTTTTTTTACATAAGCCATTGAATGCTGATTTTAAAAGAACTAGATAGTCAATCTACAGGTCTAGGCACTACCATAATATAAATAATAAATAAAGAATAGTATGTTATTCTCCAAGGTATAATGATCATTTCAGTCAGAGAGGTCAAATTTGGCACTTAACTAGGTTGACATCCTTTCATTTCTCACTGCATTGGGCAAGTTTTATTATTTCTAATTCTAAGAGAATGCCACTTAGTAACTGCAGAGCCAAATGTTGTTTGTGACCATAGCTATTAATTCAGTTCTATTTTAACCATTGCTGTCTTTCTCATTTTAATAAACACAATGAAGAGTGAGAAATATACACTAAACAATTACATCTATATTTAGATCTTTATTACCCCCACCGCCCTTATTAATGCAGCCAACAGAGAGATTTCTCAGGTCAGTTCACCAGACAAAAGAAACAGAAATAGAAGCTAATTTTTGATGGCAAGCTGCCATGACCTTCAGGTGCTAGACGTCATATTTCACAAAAGGACTTGGTGAGCTATAAGAAGAGGATACAGGATACCTTCCTCTTTCGACATCACTTTTGCACAAACGGCTATAAATCTTTTAAAACTACAAAGAAAATCCAAGGCACAGTATCATCTTGAGCAACAAGATTTTTTTTCCTTTGCATTTTAGAACAAACCTTGCAAAACGTACTTTTCACCAGTGGAAAGTGTGAATTCTCTTTGCATATGAAGTGTGCTACCAAGGAGTCTATAGCAATGCTCCTACTGTGCAATGTCCTTTACTGTATGGTGGCCAATATAAATGATTCAATATATGTTCAGTCAGCCATATTTAGCAGGGTTCTCTCTGTGCTGAAGAATTACAGCATGAAGACTGTCATATGTTTTAGCCTGCTTGCAGTCCATCAGTATCGGATTATTATTTTTAAATATCACATGATAACCCAGGAAATTATTTTCACGGCAAATAAATGTTAACCTTGAAACTGACTGGGTGTTAAACTGGAAAAAAAAAAGGATATTGCAGAGGTTTTCTTTTTAAATGACTCAATAAAGCCCTCTAAGGAAAAAGGGTTTTGCTGTTTTTTTAAGAACAGGATTATCGTCTTCTAAACCCTGATATTAATTGTAGGGGAGCCCTTTATACTGCTGTAGTTAAGGATGTGTTAATTTTTTAAAGTTATATACCTCAATTTGGCTTACCCAGCTGCTGAAATTTGTTCCAGAACAAAATTTATCATGAGAGCACCTCAACCCAAAAGCAAACTGCTTTGTTCGGGAACATTTATTTGCCCATTTATAAATGGGAGAGAAGCTACAAAAAATAAAAAAAGAATCTCAGGTGCTTTTTTTCCTGCTGCAATTGAAAAGGTATCGTTGTTAGTTAGTTTGTTAAAAAGAAATACTGCTGGCCCTCAGGCCACTTACTTCTGGGTTTAACTTACAACCATAAAACTGAAAATGTCAAGTTGCTTATTGCGCATGTACAATACATTTTTTCCTAATTTTTTTTATCTTACAGGTCTGTATTTACAGCGCATACCAGATGTATTCTGTAGCACCTATTTGATCATGAAATAGCTTTCAAAGCTCCCAAAATACAGACCGTCATTGTCAAACAGATTATTGTAGCTTTTATTTCGACTGCAGTAGCACCTCGAGATCCCAGCTGAGATTAGAGCCCCATTGTGCTATGAGCTCTACAACACACATAATAAGGGACTGTCCCTGCCCTCCAGTGCTTACAATCTACATGGAAAAGACAAAGGGTGGGAGGGGAAACAGAGGCACACAGAGATTAAGTGAATTGCCCAAGGTCACAGGAAAAACTGGGAAAAGAACCCAGAAAGTAATTTTATAGAAGTTTTAAAAACCTGTGGTCAGAGAAATGCTCAGACCTCCCATAACCTTCCCCCCTTCTTTCTTTTTTAAACACTCCAATAAGAAAAGGAAATGACATAAAAATATTACAAGTAAGCACCTTCAAGTTGTAACATTCAACCACAAAAGTCAGAGAACTCTGACAATGAATAATTTCCCTTTACTCGTCTTTGTGTTTGAGTGTTGCAGAAGTCTGAAAACAATTGCTTACCACTCACACTGCAGTATCCTGGCACAAAAGAGAGAGGCAGGCATGAAGCAGCAGCAAGTTAAAAAGAAGTTCCAACCTTACAGGCTGTCCAGCCATACAGGGACACATAACACTGCTCTACAGCCAAAATGCTTCTGAAATAAATGTAGTCAAACTTTACTAATTCTGGGTCACTGAGAACGAAAATGATGCTTAAAATTGTTGATTGGCTCTAGTTTTCAAGATATGCTATTGTGTCAGTATATACGACCCTTGACTTGGGAATGGCGGAGGATAAGTGAGTGATAAAGGGAAGGGATCTCAATTTAAACCAGAAATGACTAAAATACATCTTTGACTGGATCTATGAATAAATCTATGACTGGGTTTGGACAGTACTTGCTTTTTAGGCAAAACAATGAATGATGCAATCTGAAGCTAGTATTGCATCATACATGATATGAATTGCATCATGTTATTCCTAGAAGTCATGGATGATGCAATCATAACAAAGCTTACATCACTCTGCTGAACACATTGCCCTATATCAGTTCTAGAAATCATACAGTGTCATGCTCTCTTATTTGTCAGTGCTTGATTTTGCAAAGGGACACATTTCTGTTTAGCCAAAGTGAGCAGAGATGCCTCAAACTTGTGTGAACAGTGCAGATAACTTCTGCTATGTTTGTGGTGAAGTGACTTTTGCATCACAAAAGCGCAGTATAACCACTATGGTTAAGAAAGCCTATCACCTTTATTTTGGCTGCAAAATGGGAGATCAGGACAAGAGGTGGGCCCCACACATATGCTGCAACACTTGTGCAACAAATCTTTGCCAGTGGTTGAACAGGAAAAGGAAATCTATGCCTTTTGCAGTGCCAATGATTTGGAGAGAGCCAACAGATCATACCAGCAATTGTTACTTCTGCATGGTGCCTCCAGTTGGGAAAGATATGTCAAAGAAGAAAAAGTGGACTGTGCATTATCCAAACATTCCATCAGCTATACGCCCAGTACCCCACGGAGAAGGACTGCTGGTTCCCGATGCAGCAGAATCATTCTCACTTGAGTCAGACGAGGAAGAGGAAGAGGATGAAACTTCTGGTCCTGAACCATCAATGTCACAGGACCCACATTTTCCCCCATCCTCCTCCTCTGAACCACACCTCATAACACAAGGTGAACTGAATGACCTTGTCAGGGATTTGGAACTACCCAAGAGTAAGACAGAGCTGTTGGGCTCCAGACTACAGCAGTGGAATCTCCTGGCAGGTGATGTTAGGGTTTCCATGTTCCGTGACCGTCAAAAGGATCTTGTCCCATTCTTCTTCATGGAAGGTCATCTTGTAGCCTGCAACAACATCGATGGTGTGATGGCAGCCCTAAACATCGTTCATGATCCAGATGAGTGGAGACTGTTCATTGATTCATTGAAGACGAGTCTTAAAACTGTTTTACTGCATAATGGCAATGTTTTGCCATCAATTCCAGTTGGTCATGCAGTCCATATGAAGGAAACCTATGACAACATGAAACAACTTTTGAGGTGCATAAACTATGACCGACATCAGTGGCAGCTTTGTGGTGATTTGAAGGTTGTTGCTCTCTTGCTTGGTCTGCAGACTGGATACACAAAATACTGCTATTTTCTCTGTGAATGGGATAGTCGTGCAAGAGATTCCCACTACATCAAGAAAGATTGGCCACTCCGACAGTCATTGGAGCCTGGGAGGAAAAGTGTTCAGCATCCACTACTTGTTGAATCAAGGAAGATTTTGTTACCACCCTTACACATCAAGCTGGGTCTCATGAAGAACTTTGTCAAGGCCATTGACAAAACACAAGCAGCTTTCAAGTACCTCCGTGGAAAATTTCCAAGGTTAAGTGAAACTAAGATAAAGGAAGGTGTTGGTCCTCAGATTCGTGAACTTCTTTGAGATGATGCATTTGACCATGCACTGTGTGGCAAGGAAAAGACGGCATGGAAAGCCTTCCAGTTAGTGGCAATAAATTTTCTCAGAAACAACAAGGCAGACAACTACAGGTTGTTGGTGGAAAACCTCCTCAAGGCACACAAAAGCCTTGGTTGCAACATGTCACTAAAGATACATTTTTTGCACTCTCATCTAGATTTTTTTCCCACCGAACTGCGGAGCAGTGAGTGACGAGCACGGCGAGCGATTTCACCAGGACATTGCAACAATGGAGAAACGCTATCAGGGCAAATGGAGCCCATCAATGCTTGCAGACTATTGCTGGACAGTGACAAAAGATGCTCCATTTAATGAATACAAGAGACAAGGCAAGAAGTGCCAAGTAGACCCTGAATAGGACTAAACTATGTACATAATAGTTTTTTGCCTTTTGTTTCCTAATAAATTTTATTTATATAACCCTTTTGCTGATTTTTAAAGTGTTACGTAAACGGGACAGGTGAAATATTATCATGTAAAGCAACCATAAACACATGAAAAGACCTAGGTTTACAATTTATGATAAAAACTCTACTATCTACACAATATACATAGACATAAAATGTAAAAACTTTGTAATTGTCATATTTGAATTCAGCACATCAAAATACATAATAAATAGCACATTTTCTCTCTGAAGCAGACGACCTCTCAAAAATTGTAGACCCATGTAACCAGCCTGATCCAGCTCTCCAAACCAAGTCTGCAATATTATTAAATTCCTAGCTCGCGTCTGAATAACCCTCTGACATGTGCTATCTCATTCAACCAGTCCAGCCTGATCCTGCATTCCTTGTGCACTCAAAACTCTCACTAAGGGCCTGATCCAAAGCCTACAATGGAGTCTCCATTGACTTCAGTGGACTCTGGATCAAGCCCTGAGAGGCTCAGCCTCGCCTCTCGCTGAAATTAATGGCAAAACTCTCAGGATATGTCTATACTTGGAGCTAGAGGTATGATTCCCAGCCCGAGGAGACATACACCAGCTAGCCACTAAAACCAGAATGAGGCTGTAGAGTATGAGCAGCAGGACGGACTAGCTGCCCTGACTACTTGCCTGTCGGAGGCCCTAGGTATGTATTCTGGAAAGCTAGGCTATCTTGCTGCGGGTGTGGCTGCATCTACATTCTATTTTTAGCATACTTGCTCAATGAGAGCTAGTATGAGTATGTCTCTTCAAGCTGGGAGTCACACCCCCAGCTTCCAGTGTAGACACACCCTCAGTGACTTCAGTGAGTATAGGCTCTAAGTTTGTTCTTGAGGAGAAGGCAACTTAAAGCTGTATCAGACATTGTTTGCGGGAGAGCTACAGAAAGAACTTTTGTGTGTAAGGCTAACAATAAAATAGTAGGGCTACTTTCATCCCTACTGTAACTTCATTGATTTCAGAGGAACTACACAAGGATGAATTTGGCCCAGTATCTTTTTTAAGGTAAGTTACATTTTAGAACCTGACCGCTTTGGCTTTGTTCCTTTAATCTTGAAAAGCCTGGTTTGTCTTCAAGCCTCATATTCTTTGTGCCTTTAATACAGGCACAAATTAACGTGGTTAACTATAGAGGATTCAAAGACCTTTGGGATCAAAGCAGAACAGTCACATGATGACCCAAACTTCAGGCACCTATTTGACCTTGATTCTTTTGTTCTGACACATGCTAATTCATGACCTAAACCTAAAGACCTAAAGGTGTGGTTTTCTGCAAAAAGCTAAGAACCGAAAACACATCAGACATGGGGG